>NC_050452.1:58087203-58347203 GCF_903995425.1 Onychomys torridus | reverse complement strand
TGTGAGCAAACTTATATGAGTACTGGGAACTGAATTTTGTTCTTCTGACAGAGAAACCAGTATTCTCCATAGCTAATCCAACACCTTAGTATATTCCACTGTGTACCCTAGATTAAAAGGTAGTATAATGTCAAGGTCTTTTGAGCTAGTAATCTGCCATCATTAAATTTGAGTGGGTAGGAACCAATCCCCTTGAATACCTGTGACTATACCTCAGCTAACACTGCTTAATTCAACAACGTTCCTCAAGACACTTTAAAGACCTGCTCAGAAAGCCACACCCTTCCTGACATGGTAGATGTTTGTATTATGTTATTGGTTCTTATTTGAAAATCAAAAGTATAAATTTATACCAGATGTAGTAGGATGTATGGGAAGAAGTTCAAACCAATGCTGAAGACTAAAATGGTTACTCACATGCTGGACAAACTCTAGGTGCTTCCTTATGCATGCAGCTTCCATAAACAATGCAGCCAACTCTCTTAACTTCACAGGGTGGTATAAAGCATACTATGATAATATAACATACTACTACTGCCTTGTAGTAGGTGCCTAAAAATAACTCCTATTTCAAAATTGAAAGACTGCTTATAAAAAGCCCCTATCTTGTATTCATTAGTATTTTGAGGGCATCCAACTACTACAAATACAAATTGAGTTATGTTTAATGGTGTAAAGTATACATGTTTTTTGCTCTTCAGAATAGTAATTACATATCATTTCTCTACTACTGTGACCAAGCCTATAAGAATCACACTAACACATTTTTAAGAATTAAAAAATAAAATCTTAGGTTTATCAATTATTGCTATGGATGTCTTTCTGTATACTATGAATATGCGTTGCTCTGATTGGTTGATAAATAAAATGCTGATTGGCCAGGAGCCAGGAAGGAAGTATAGGCGGGATAAACAGAGAGGAGAGTTCTGGGAACAGGAAGGCCAAGTAAGGAGATGCCAGGCTGCCTTTGAGGGAGCAGCAAGTAATGGCGTACAGGTAAAACCACGGAACACATGGCAATATATAGATTAACAAAAATGGGCTGAGTTTAAGTGTAAGAGCTAGTCAGTGGTAGGCCTGAGCTAATGGCCGAGCAGTTTTAATTAATATTAGCTTCTGAGCGATTATTTTATAAGCACCTGCAGGGTCTGTGGGGCTGGGCAGGACCAGAGAAAACTTCAGCTATAAATTATATTTATTTATTTTATTGAATTTTAAAATAGATTAACTTTCCCTGAGATACCCTTAGAAAACATTATTGGCAAGGTGAAAATTGCTTAATAAATTTTATTCTTTTACATTTGGCAAAGGTTTTCCTTCATTATATAGTTTTATTTCTTTTCATGAGCTTAGTACTTATATCACTTTAAAAATAATTAAATGATGGTCATTACAATTCCTTCAAATATGAGGCTGGAGAAATTAAGAACACTAGCTGCCTTCCAGGTGGTCCAGGTTTGATCTCCATCACTTGCATGGTGGCTCACAGCTGTCTCTCTCCAGTTCAAAGGGGCCTGACAACCTCTGCTGGCCTCCTTAGGTACCAGGCATGCACATAGGACAGAAATATACATGTCGGCAAAACACCCATATACATATAAAACAATTAAAATCTTCTAAAGAAGTGATAAACAAAAGCCTGTTTGTTTTGCTTGTAAAGAAACTCAAAGTTGTCATTAAAATAACATCAGTAAATACGTGAGGTTGATATAGTACTAGAGTGTGCATGTAAGGACCTTCATGGCTTACCTTCAATGTTGACTTCAATGTGAGTTGCTGAGGCATATTTATTTTTCTTGTGAACTGATCCAGCCAGTCATATAGATTTTTGAAATCTGTATATCTACATACTGATTTCCTTCCTTCTAACATAAGTGTTGTCAAATCCTCAGTTTCATCTCCTTCCCCACTTGTTGTCTCCAAAATCTGAGAGAAGAGTTGAAGTCCCATGCTGACATTAGCAGTATCAAAATATCATTCACTAACATCTTAATTTATTGATACCTGACGGGAAGTAGACTTGATTTTCTTTTTTTAAACTGAAGGCTTCTCATGTAATAACCAAGTCAATGCGAAACAATTTTAATGATGGCAAGTGTTTACCTTGATATTTTTCTCTTTAACATATTCTTTGTGCATTTCAAACATTAGATAATAATACATTATATAAAACAAAAATACCTAAACTCATCTCTTGGGTCCTCAATTTGACACATTTCATGTGCAGAAGCTTTATGCATGGCCATAGACATTTGCAACTGAGTGGCAAAAGTATCATAGGCAGATATCTGGCATTGTTTCCAAGTGGGCCCCTGAGTGTAACTACTCTATTAAAGTTGTACCATACATACTACATGGGATTTACAATTTGATTTCGGATGTTAAGGAGATAAAAAGAGAGAAGATCAAAGAAAAAGAAAGATGCACAGAGGAACATTATCTATCCAACTGTGTTAGCTCTTCAGGCTGAGGTACTCATCTGTTGTACCACACACCAGCAAATGTTGAGAGTCCAGACCCAGTCTGCTGCCATCATCTGGGTTCCATGTCTCTATCAGAGCCTAAACATTTCACTCTATTCCATGTACTAAAGACCCTAACTTTGAAACAACCTGTCCTGTATGAAGAAGTCAACTATTAAGCAGAGGTTCAGTTGAGTGCAGAAAGACTTATTTCAATGTAAGGTGAAAAGATGAAGTTATTCAACTGCATTAGAGTAGCTCTTGCTATTATTAACACCTACTAATTGGAGTTTGTGACAATTTCAATTGCACACAATTTTCTTGTTGATACCCTGGTTATAAAAATCTAATTTTTCCGTAAGTAGAATTTTCACTTTAGTTCCAAGTGTTCCCCACTGAGGCAACCTTTTTGCAGACGGTGGCAGTTATGAATAAGGAAGGGCTTTGAGAAATCTCAAATGCAGAGCAAAATGTATGAAGGGGCATGGACAAACAAACTGAAAAATCAAAGCCAAAGCTATAAAGATGGATTAGAGGTTAAGAGCATGCACTGCTCTTGTAGAGACCTGGAGTTCTGTTCCCAGAACCCAGGTGTGATCGCTCACAACCAGCTGTTACTTCAGCTCCCAGGAATCTTACACCCTCCCTACCTTCCTTCCACAGGCACCTGCACATATGTGTACATGTACATACACACACACACACACACACACACACACACACACACAAATAAGCTTGACGTTAAAAGAAGAAGCAAAATAAAAAAGCAGAATGCTTGAAAGGAGAACTCATTGTGAAATGGGAATGTGAAAGTAATTTTCTAAGCCTTCTGATTCCTTTCAGTAACACAGCAAATAGAGATATTTAAAATTACACTTTGTGTTTGTGGCTGCACATGAATGCCTTAGCTTGTAGTACTCAGGGTGATGTGGGGTTTAAGATATTAGTCTCTCATTAAGCTAACTGTACTCTCAACATTTAAAGAAATATTAAAAGGGTCTGTAAGCTCTCTTAATTTGATTCTTTGACTAAGGGATATTATTAGGTTTTATTTTATTTGGGGTTCTCTTAATGAAGATATGTGGGAAAGAGTATCATTGTGAGTAGAGAGGTGAAAACATCATGTTGAGTGGGATACCACATAAACTCAGAGATCTGAAAGTCTTACAAATTTTCATTGTGAGAACTTAATTTACCATATAGTGGCCCACCTAAATAGCATCCACCAAGGAGAACATGCTTGGTTGGATCCACTAATGCACCAGCTTCACTTCCCACTAGTATAATTTTCCTAGCTAATAAATGCTTATTTTCAAGACTAATGCAACTCCCCACCCATTAACAGAATGCTAATTGAGAAGTTAGTATGTACCCAGGAATAGGCTTAGTATAGTTGAAAGTATCTGAAAAATAAGCAGCGCATTTCCTCTATCCTCAGAATTTCTTTTGTTTTCAGTAGGCAGAACAAAATGTTGTAGAGAAAACACCTCAGGAATTGCCACACTCCTATAAATGCAGGACTTCTATAGATAATTCATGGGTAGTTTTTGTTGTTTTTGTTATTGTTATTGTTGATTTGGGTTTTTTTTTTTTTGCTTTGTTTTTTTATTAGGAAGTTTTTTCATTCATTATACATACCTAACACAGTTCCCCCTCTCCTCCCTCCTACCATCCCCTCCCCTGCATTCTCCCCCAACTCCCCCATTCCTTACTCTGACAAGGTAAGGCCTCCCATAGGGAGTCAGCAGAGCCTGGTACATTCAGTTGAGGCAGGTCCAAGCCTCCTCCTACATCAAAGTTATGCAAGGTGTCCCATCATAGGTAATAGGCTCCCAAAATCCAGCTTACATTGATCCTGATCCTACTGCCGGCGGGGGTGGGGGGGTGCTTAAGCAGATAAAGCTACACAACAAATGACTTAGTCTAGTCCCATGGAGGCTCCACAGCTATGTTCTAAAAAAGTTCATGAGCTTGGTTTGGTTGTCTCTGTAGGTTTCCTATATCATAATCTTGATACTTCTTGCTCATAGAATCCTGCTTCCCTCTCTTTGACTGGATTCCTGGAGCTCGGCCTGGAGCTTGGCTCTGGACCTCTGCATCTGCTTCCATCAGTTACTAGATGAAGGCTCTGTGATGACAGTTAAGATGTTCATCATTCTGATTAGTGGGTAAGCCAGCTCAGGCACCATCTCCACTATTGTTAGTAGTCTAAGCTTGGATCATCCTTGTGTAGTTTTTAATAGTTAAAGTCAAATTCATGGAGATGAAATGTGACTTGAAAGAATGGGTAGAGAGGAGTAGTTTGAAGAAGAAACATCCTCCATAGGTATCTGATCACCTGGTTCCCAATTCATGGCACACTCTGAGCTTGTTGTTTCTTAGGAGGTAGACTCATAGACTCATCCCACCTCAAGTTTCTTCTCTCTGCCTCAAATGTTTATACTTGAAGATGTGATCTCTTAGCTTCTGCTTTTGCTACATGCTGACATATTTCTCATAACTGGCCCTTCAGAACTATAAGACAAAATAAACTCTTCCATAAGTCATCTTTGGTCTTGTATTTTTTGACAACCACAAAAAAAGTAAAACAAAAGTAAATAAGGAGACTGAGCTAAAAAAAAAAAAATGCAAAACTCTAAGCAAAGCTCTTGGCTTCAAAATGGCCATTCTAATTCATAGAAATTAATTGAGATGCAGATTTTGGCACTGTGTAGGTGTTTGTTTGAGTGGCTATTTTAATCTATCTGTTAAATGTTATACCAGGGAAAATGAAATGGAAGTGATGATACAATTTTACAATCCCAGCACTGGAGAGGCTTATACAAAAGAATTATGAGTTAAAGGCAGCCTAATCTACATTGCAGAAAGAAAGCAAAGAAAGAGCGGGAAGGAAACAACTGAACCTAGAATTTGGAGAACGTGGGAACAGAACAGCTGACTAAAATTGTGGAACTTATGTTACTGGCATCAAAACACGCTCTGAACAGCTTTCTTTGTAGCAGAATAGTTAGTTACCTGTTGTATACCATATATATAAAATACTATAACCATCACTCAGCATGAGACAGCCTGTATCCTCCCAATTCCATGGGTGCAGTGAGGTCCTCACAATGCCTCTCAAGCACCTGGCTCACCCGATCACCTTACTTGTATCTCCTTACATGACTTTTCTTTTGCTTCTGTGTCTTTTGAGTTTTCCAAATATCTGGTCATGTCATCTTGTAGAGCTAAGTACAGGATACCTCCAACTGAGAACAGGGACATCTACTCTAAAGGTATAAGAGACATTAAACCAGATTTGATAATAGTGCAAAACTGATATGATTCACAGCCATTAGGGATTTTCAGCTATTTCCACACTAAAAAATTTCTTGCAAATCTTCCTTTTGCTGAAGATCCAGATGGCCACAATTTCCTGTCTAGGTACCTGTGTATGAGTGTGGATATATAATGAGAAAGTCTGCATTTCCATCTTCTCCTTGCTCTAGCATATACCTCCCTTCCAGCCCCAATTCATAACAAAATAAAACTAGAAACACACAAAATCAACATTTTTGACAGTTGATTTCTAAGTAATGCTGCTCCTGTGCCTCTACCCCTATCCTGGACCACCAGTCTTTGGAAGTTTTTTGGTTTTTTTTTTTTTTCTTTTCATGATCTGAAATTCCATCTGTAAGTTGTTCTAAACAAAAACAAAAGAGCATCTACCACACAGATGAATTCTATTCTCCTACAATGCAGAAAACAGCTGCAGCCATTTCTAGTTTTCAGTGATATTTTTCCCCTTGCTGCTACATGTTATTTAAGCTTGATTAACTAAGCAAATCACTCAAGTTCAGGGGCAAGGAGAGGTGTACGTGGCAACATTATTTAGGAAGGCAAAGCCCATTTGAAGCTGGCTTGAGCTGATGCTTGGTTATACTTGAGGGAATATAACAAAGGGAATGTGCCATTTCTCTTGCTTCCTTGTTGTGGCTCTTTTTGTCTTACTTTTTAAACCATATCCGACAAATTAAAATCCAGAAAATAAAAAGGAAAGCCAGTCCATGAAATCCAGGTGGTAATACTCCAAATGCAGAGTGAGAACGACTGCTTCACAGATAGCAGTTTTGCTATTGTTGCAAAATAATTTGCTCTTCACTGGTGACCTTTTGCATCTGTTGCATGTGGTCCTGCGCCAGGGACATTACAAAAGTCATTGGGGATAATGTGACTTCAGTTTCCTAATGGGAGAGAAGCCTTCATTTGTGTTGTTCTAAGTGTGTATTCTAAAGGCTTATAAAATCACTTATATCTTCTGTAGCGTTTAGATTCCCCTGAAAAATCACCCACTCATCATCTTAATCTGCATAATTAGTGTGTGTTTAGGAAGTGTGTTTGTAGTAGTCTTTCTGAAAAGGGAGGTTAGTCTGTTGAAAGCTGTACTAAGGGAATTTTCCCACAATTCAGCTGCAAGATTAAGACATGGATATAAACCCAGGAGTATGAAATATTCAAGTGCCAGCAAGCACCATGCCTACACAAGGTCAGGTCCTCACACAAATCACACTGTGCCAGGTCCATCTGCCCCTCTCTTTGTTACTTAGATAAAATCTAGGTAAGGCAAACCTTGCTGGCTGCCTTGATCAATGAAACTGGAACACAATATCACAATCTGTCATCAGTAGATAGAAGTGGTTTTGAGCCAGAGCCAAACCTCCAAAGGAAAGCCCTGAGAGAACCAGTCAGATGTTGCTTTTTATACCAGTGACCCATTGGTAGCTATGTCCTTTCCTGCTTCCCATGTCTCAGAGCCCAGTAAGGACAGGCCTTTGGAGGCTGGAATAAACTTGGCACAAACAAAGTAGTTACCAGTTATTCTCAAGGCATAGCCAAGGAGGCAAGATGTAGGAAAAGATTAAGTATCCTGAAAAGCCATGTCTCTCGGTGCCGCTTGGCTAGATCAGGTGTTTGCCTTTCAACCAGCAGGCTTTGCAGTGAGAAAGGAAGCATCACTTTTGTCTGGCACTAAATGTCCTTGGCTGCCTCTTGTTGCACACTGCCCCATGATGGATGTATGTGTAAATTCCAACTGCATGTCTTTTATGAGTTGCATGCTGTTTCTCCAGCTTCTTTATACAGCGTCCTCCTGCTTGCACTGAACACAAGCGTATTGAGTTTTATGTGGTGATAAAATCCCACATAAGACAAACTATACAAAAGGCATTTTATGTAGCTTGAGACCTTCATAATGTCTTACTTTGCTCCCCATCACTGCCACACCCCTGACTTCCCTGGCTATTTTTTTTTTCTTCTACTTCTCCAGTCATGAAACTTCCCATTCAGAACATTCTATAGACTTACATTTCTCTTTTATTTTTCTATTTCTTACTTGCATTTATTAATTCAATGCATGAGAACAATTCTTTTTAACTATGGAGGAGCACATGGACGAAGATTTGTAATGACAACATCTGTCTTTCCCAAGCAGATGTTGGGATAATCCCTGGATGCTTGCTTAGTATGCTGGTCAGCACAAGCCAGCATTCAGACTGAAAGTAAGGATCCTCTAGTGTTTTGGGGCCTGAGATGGATATTTGAACATCTAAATTGCATATTATTCTTAATGACAAATTGCATTTTGGGATAAATTCTATAAAAATGCAATAGTGCTAATCCATTGTCTGCCACAAATCTCAATTTAATTATGTTATTATAATCTAAGTGATTGAGCCTGTAAATGACAATACCTGTAGTGAGGAATTTGCTTACAAAGAAATATGTCTAGTTCCTACACTGCCTTGGGGTATGTTTGTTTATGTGATAAGCCCAGATAAACCTTCTGCTGTATTCTATGCTCTCCTATCAACAGTAGTTAAATATCCCAGAAAGCTTCCTTGAGTTTAGGTTAATCCATGCTTAACCATGACCTTCACATGAATGCTTGGCTTTAGTATTATTTCTAGAAGAAAACTTCAACACCAGCCATATTTTGCTAGTGCGAGAACATATCATTCACAACACGATCAAAAATTTAAACATCTATCCTTACAGAACAATAGAAGAGTTAACAATTTAGAAGGCAATCTTGGAATGTATTATTATGGAGAATGTAATTCAAGATGCTGAGGAAACACAAGGTATGGCTCATCCAAGAGTGCAGAGTCAGGGGAAAAAAAAAAAAAAACAGTCTGCAGAGGGAAGGAAGGAATGGTTGAACAGAATCCTTTAGGAAAGGAGGGCACCAGCCATGCAAATATCCAGGGAAGAGGACAAGAAGTAGAAAGAGTAGCAAGCACAAAAGTCCTCTTATGGGAATGTGGGCAGCACTAGTGAGGAAGCCAATGTTGCTGGAGCAGTGTCAGCTGGAGAGAAGGTGGGAGGAAATGAGGTCAGGAAAGGAGCCAAAGGCAAGAACATGGCCTTATAGACCATTAAAAGGAATGTGGATTTTAGAAAGCATGAAAATAGAAAAGAGAATGAGTAATTACCCCAAATAATACAATAATTATGTAACCATGTAGTAAGAGGATTTTTAAAAATAGGAACTCAGGACACTTTTAATGTTTCCTTAGATCCCAAAGAAGGTAAAATTGGCTTTGGGTCTTGAAGTGTTGGCTAAGAAGAGGGAACAAAATTTCAGAATAAGAAAATACTGATACAGAATGAGAAAACCAGAGGAGAGGAAAGTACCATGATATAGAGATCTGACTGAATGGGAGGTTGAGGTCTATAGTGAGGTAGTGTCAGATCTTCATGATCCCTGAATGTCACGCTCAGGAGTATGGACTTCAACCACCAGGCTAGACAGCCACTCAACTATTTTAAGTAAGGAATTGATGCAACATGATCAAAGTTTTATTTGTAGAAACAAATCTTTCAGAGGTGTGAGGAGTGAATAGGAAGACATGGGAGTGTCTTTTGGTCTGAACTCCCGGCTGGGCAGCTTCCAAGCTGAGTTAGAAGAGACAAACCAGGACAGTGACAGAAAGGAGAAATATATTGGAGCATTATGGAGCAAGGATGGCCTCAAAACTAGATGTGAGTGGTGAAATTGAAGGCTGTCAAGGGTAATTTCTGGACTCATAGTTTGAGGAATTCAGTCAATGGTGATATCATTACCCAAAATAGGATAGAGTATCAGGTTTGAGACTAGACATATTTTCAGATTTAATACAAAAGACCATCTATCAAACAGAAATCTTCAGTGGAGCAAAAACTTAGAGATAGACAGAGAATCCAGATATAGGTGTATTGGGTTCAGCCAGCCTGGTGGCACTGGCTTATAAGGCAGCAATTAGGAGTTCAAACCCTGTCTCACCTACAGAATGAGTTCAAAGTCAGGCTGAGGAATACCATGAGACCTCATCTTAAAATAAAAAGTAAAAGAGGACTAATAATATATCTCAGTGTTGAAATATGTGAGGGCCCAGGCTTCATCTCCACTACTACCAAAAGTTAATTAATTTATAAGCATATTTTCCATATTAGTTTTGGCAAAGGATGTAGAACCATTTAAATACAAAGCAAAAAAGATGTTATACTTGATGAGAACTGGGAGATGGAAGGAGACACAAAGTTAAGAGAGCTTATTCATGAATATTTTCCTCTCTACTTGTATATGTGTCTCTATTAATGACTATAGGTATAGTGTACACACATACATTCTGTTTTATTATATTGCATGCCTACATATATACACTAAACAGAAGAAAATTATTTTCATATGTTAAACAAAGGGCAACAGGTTCCAAAGATGGATAAGATTTATGTAAAGCCAAAGAATAAGAACTCATGCTAAATTTCAGTCTTTGTTTAAAATATGTAAAATATAATGTCATATCTTATGGTAATGATTTGGCCAACCACTTTTTCTTATAAGAGGGAGCAATGATGGATTAATTTTTTAGACATGTCAAATTTGGGATGATGGCGAGATCCATGTATGCACTAAGAAACTGAAGTTTCACCACTGGAGTAAAACTAGGTAGCATAGACAATGGAACAAAGGGGTAAATTTTCAAGAAATAAAAATAAAAGTTAATTTTAAAAGCTGTGGTAATGTATAGTATTGGGGATTTAAAAAAAAAAGGATGGAATGAACAAGTGAAGAACTGTTGCTGTATGCCCTATGTAGTCAGCAAGATGGAGTGTAGTCTTGGGACATGGATTTTCCCCAAAATCAACTAGCACTCATATGGCCATTTAAGAAGAAATATCCCCTAGGAGGTAGGTTTTAGACAACTTGTAGATCTCTATATTTTCATAGCAAAAGTTGATGTCTGTGCATGATAGAATGTGTGCTTAATGTAACTGTAAAAGTACTGTGCAGGAAGGTAAAAGCAGAAATGGAACTGAAAGAGAGAGGCATATCTATTAACTGCTAAACCTTGCAAAAAGATTACAATGACATATAAAAATGATAAATCAAAACATGAAAGTCTAACCCCACTATAGAGAAGGGAAATGAACAATGATATAATTGGTATTCACTCAGTTGTATTTACAGTTTGAGTACAAGCTTACAGATAGAATCTGCAAGAGAACACAAACCAGTATTTCAGTGCTACTGGCCATCATATTGTCTCTACTAGTATCTCACCCTTGTGCCCTCAAGTCTCCACTGTCATGGTCTCTGGCAAAACTGATCTATATTCATGATGCACAAAGTTGTCTAGATGACATTCCTGGAGGTGGAAGATTGGCTTAGACTACAACGGGATGGCTGAGGGCCAGCACTGAGAAAATTCCTTGTGTTCTATTAATTTTCTGTCATTTTTCAAGATTGGAAACACAAAAGCCTTGGAAATATGTTAATGCTTTTAAGACTTTGAAGAAAGTATGTGGAAGCACATAGAACAGTCTAGGATGCACCTGTTGCTGAAATCACAGTACCAGTCAAATACTGAAAGTGTCTAGTAGTGACAATGCAGAAAATGGTACTTTAAAAAAAAAGTACACAGGATTATATTTGGAGTTTTATTACTTTTTATTTTTATTAAGATAACTATTTTTATTAATTCTTCAAGAATTTCATATCATGTGCTTTGATCATATTTACACTGTATTCTCACTCCTAACTCTTCCTATGTCCACTCTTATTCTCCTACCCCTCCAAGATTGGATCCTCCTTTTAGAAATTATAATCCAAGTCCAATTTGTGCTCTTCATATACTTGTGGGTGTGAAGCCATCCATGGAGCTTGGTTAATCTGTCAGGGTTCATACCCTCTAATAAAACTGACTCTCCCTTGCCCATAGGTTATCAAATGACCATACATCCTCATTAGTGATGGGGTTTATGAACTCATTCCTCCTCCATGTTAAAATGTTGAGTGTCTTGATTTTGTATAGGCAACAAAAGACACTGTAAATTCATGAGTACAGCAGTCCTGTCACATTGAGAAGACACAGTTTTGCTCAGGTCCTCTCGGATCCCTAGCTCTTACAATCTTTCTGTTCCTTCTTCTGAAATGGTCCTTAAGGCTTTAGTGAGGAGGGTTAAATGTACCATTTTTGGCTGAGCAGATCATTGACAATTTCTCTCTGCTCTTTGACCATATATGAACTTCTGATTGAACCATTGTCTACTACATTAAAAAAAAAAAGCTTCCTTTATGGAATCTGAGAACTACACTAATCCATGAGTAGAAAGATACCAATTTAGACAGCAGTTTAATACAATGTTCATTTAGCAAAATAATAGTAGTAGATTCATGCCTGGGGCCTATAGACTCTCAACCATTGGATCTAAACCAGACTTACAGTATTAGCAATTTTTCCTCATGTAAAGTGGGCCTTACATTCAATGAGAAAGCAGTTATTTTCCCCATAGTGCTAATACACTACTGTACCTATAGGCATATCTTACCAAGTCACTAATTACTGTGGTTTAAATGGTTCACATCTGGGTTATGTTGTTGATAAAACATCCCCATAAAGCCTATTTAACACCTTAGATTTGTTGCTCAGGAGCCTCTTAAAAAATTCCCAATCAAAGCAGGCTTTGGCTTTTGCTACTGGTTATTTTCAAAATCTTGATGTTAAGACCTTATTGCTGAAGATACCACATGCTTTGGTCATAGATTTGGAAAAATCAAACTAGTACTGACCTGGAAGTCTCTGCTCTTATAGCTAGTTCTTATAAGGTCAGAAGATGTATACACTTCTGAGACATAAAATTTATCAGTCTTCCTAACTATCCATAAATCTGTCCACCTATAAAAATCATCAGACCAGGAAGATATGTCTAGTGGTACAATAGCGGCACTAATGTCTTGGGTAGTCAAAAGTTCTGTGATTGGACTTGAGGCCCACTCAGTTGTTGTAACTAATGCCTAGTATTATAAATTCATCCAAAAACTTCTTGGCTGAAGAGTTCAGAGACCTTAGAGGAGAACCTGCTATTGCTATTTTGCTAAATTTATAGGTCAAAGTGTCTTCTAAATACTTAACATTATACCCATCAGTGAGTGATGATGTCACTCCATCAAAGGAACATCTCTTTTATTTTCATAGAAAAAGTTATTACTAAAACCCATAACTGATTAAAATGCAGATAATAAATAATTGACTATGGAATGCCCATCTCAAGATAGACATCTAGAATATATATCCCATGCTTAGGGAACATTTCAGAAGATGGTGTAGAAAGAATGTCAGAGCCAAAGGACCACAAAGATTGTTACAAAATAGTGTCTTCTGGACATTGCAGAGAGGCTACAACCCATGGACTCTCAATAGCTATGGATGACTTCACAAGACCACACAAGTCAGCTTTGCAGAAAGGATTGAGAATGTTTCACCAGACCCTATTCCCATTTGAGGAGTTATAGACAGCTGATGGTGCTAGAAAAAGGAAGGTCAGTTTTCTTTAGCTAAGATATCCTTAATAGAGTGATTGATTAATTTGTGGTATGCTCCATTGACAATATGACCGATCAAGATTTACAGTGAGACATAAAATAAGAAATAACTTATCTGTTTTGATTAAAAATTGACCTTGAAGATTATTGTCTAATGTACAAGTCTGACCCATTTTACATGTTCACAATAGCAATATGAATTGCATACAGTTAATCCAACAGTAAAAACCAAGACACCTCTGATCATTACCTAAGGAATATACACTTAGGAGTGGATGAAACCTGGTGGAAGCAGAATATGTCTCTCTCAGCAATTACCATATCTTTAGCCAAACACAAACTTTATAGCAAGTTTAATGGGCAAATAGAACAAAACACACAAGCCTATTGTACCCACACTTCTTCATTTCCATATAAAGAAACACAGAAGCCGGGTGGTGGTGGTGCATGCCTTTAATCCTAGCACTCGGGAGGCAGAGCCAGGTGGATCTTTGTGAGTTCGAGGCCAGCCTGGTCTACAGAGTGAGATCCAGGAAAGGCTCAAAGCTACACAGAGAAACCCTGTCTCGGAAAAAAAAAAAAAAGAAAAAGAAAAAGAAAAGAAAAGAAACACAGTAAACAAAATAGCAGTGCCCTCAAAGGTTTTTGTATACACCTCACTGAACCTTTGAAAATGTCATACTACTACATTGCAAAAGGAACTTTGTAGTATGGTAAGTTCTTGAGCTGGGAAGGTTATCTCGAGTTATACGTATGATCCTAATGTGACCATAAAAGTCCTGGTAAATGAAAAGGGAGGTAGAAAGTGAATGCAAGAGTCAAAGGAGGGCCTGGAGAGATGTCTCAGTCACTAACATGCTTGTTGTGCAAACATAAAGACCTTGTCTTTAAACTATAGAACCATGCAGAAAGCCAGGTATGAAAGCAGTCATTTGAACCCCAACAATGGAGAGGCAGGGAGGTTGGGCTGCTGAGACTTGCTAACGAAACAAGTCTAGTCAACAAAACAAAATGGCTAATCTCAGGAAGATAGCTATTGAGGAAGACACTGAATATCTAAGTCTAGTCTCCACCCTATACATGCAAACACACAAAATAAACAAATGAAATGTAGGTGGGGCAGTCTGCTGTGGTTTGTTGATTTCTTGAAAACTCTGACAAACACTAAGAATGTAGCAAGAAAACATTTCAACTATTGGTGAAAAATGAAACTGAGAAGTGAGAATTCTAAAAGGCCATTAAATTTGGTGATGAGACATTTTATTATGATGTTCATGATGTGGTGGTGAACTCCAGTATCCACAGGCATTAACAAATTCAGCCAACCCCATCATAAAAAATTTAGGGAAAATATGTTTATAGTGAACACACACAGGAGATACTTCCCTGTTTCTGTTTTCTAAAGAATAGAATATATAAGATGTTAATATTCGATTCACAATCATAAGTAATCAAGATAAAATTCAAATATGTAAGGGGATATTCTTGATTACATGAAACACTATAGAATTTTGTACAGGGAAAATGAGCATATATGGATCTTCTTATGCATGGTAGTATCTGAAACCCATTCTCTACAGATCTGAGAAATAACTCTATTAACAATATATTACCTTCTGCCTATAAATATGACATCATGCTTAATTAAGGAAATATTGAAATTATGTATGTTAAATTTGAGCAAGATATGTGTAACTCTTTGCACTGTTATCACACAGACTTTCTCTTGAAGTTTTAAGCATCTCTATTAGGCAAGATTAATGAGCTGACTGTATAAAAGTTACAGGCATTGAGGAATAATTGTAGGCATTTTCTAATGATACTATTAAATACCTTAAAATACAAAAACAATGACCTACTGCAATTATGAAGATTCTCTTAAAGACAGAGAATTAGAAGGGTTCTTAAGCTTAGATTTTGTTTTTGAACTCACACTAACTCATATATTATGTCTTTTTTTTAACCATTATTTGTTACTTAATTGGATTATAGGGGGTTCAGTGCAATGCTGAAAGGTGATGGTCACAAAACACATTTTGTCTCATTCTTTACTTTAACAGCTATCAAATATGAGATATTAGAAATATTTTTGTTTTTGAGGTACTTAACAAGATAAACTGATAGCCAGTTGTGCCTACTAAGCTGTTGTGTAATTATATAATATTCCTGAAATATTTACTGTGATCCTGATTGGTCTTTATATTTCTAATTATTATCCTTGCTAGGCTAAGATATCCAACAATTATCTTTATAATTCATGAAAAGAATGTTTCCATTTGTGCTGTCCCTGAGCTGTTTTATGTAAGAATTACTTTTTACAATAGGAACAAGTTTTTTAGAAGATTGAGGGGTGAGACTGGGTCTCACTCCATAGCCCAGGCTTTCTCCCCTCCCCAAGCCCTGGGATTAGTCTGTAATTTCCAGTGAAAATATAGCCTTTAATAACATTTGAAACTGGCAAACTGAGCAGGTAACATTCCTACTGTTTCATTTGTGTGCAGTGTTGGTGATCAAATCCAAAACTTCTATAAGATGTATATGATCTCTGTGGTGAACATCACCTCCTAAGCCCTTTTATTATATAACCATGTGAATGTCTTTTCTCAATAGTCATTCACATTTCTTTACTCATCAACTAGATTTATATTTTGTGTGTATCTCTTAATATTTTTATTAAATTAACTCTCATGTCTTTTTTAATTGTGGTGAAATGAAATATGTTTCTTAGAAATTTCTCTGACCTTTTTACTTTTTGTCTTTTTTATGAATCAATTTATGATGTGTTTACAACAGCATTGTTGCATTTGTTTTCTTTGAGGGTTTTTTTTTTTTTTCATTTTGTTTTTAATTTAAGGTTCTTAACAAAATAATTTAAGTAATTTTGAGGTTGGTCAACAAGTTTATTTAACTGCCATTTTTCTTAACTTCAAAGTTCCTAGATTTTAATTTCCAATTTGTCTCGTGAGAACCTATTGTTGCCCTCTGTCTCCACTTAGCTTTGATTTTTAGTTGACTAGCACGAGACTGGTTGTCATAGCCTTGTTTCTGAGATCTTCCTCCATGGAGATGGCAGACATATTGGTCCAACACTAAGATGTCTGTTAGCTTGGTCAAGCTAGTGGGAACTGGACGGTCTGGTTCTGCCTGAGATGACTACATCAGCTCACGCAGCCCAGGACAAATCATCAAGTTTATTATTTTAAACCAATTTTTTTTTAATCAAAACCACCAAAATCTAGTGTACCAGTCAGTTTCTCAGTCTTATCTCCAACATTAGTAGTCACTCCAACACAATTCTATCTCACCCTATGTCTAGCATACAAGGCTTAATTTTTTTTCTGTTACTAATGGGTTCCATGACAGGATGAACATAAAATTTAATAATTTATAAATACATAATAATATTTACCTTGCTTAACATATGAGCATTTTAAAAATCAAAACCTTTCTTCTAAATTTCAATGCAGTTTTTTTCTCTTTTAAAAATATTTTTTGTGTTTTACTCTTTGAAGTTTTCACACATGTATAATCTGAGTTTCGTGACTTTTCAGCACAGTGTGACTTTCTTTCATCCACCCCTCTCTCCAACTGAAGCCTTTCTTTGCATTAAATATCTTTCCTCATTTTTCTTTTAGGTTGACTGTTAGCCTATTGACAGTCAAATCTTCTAGTCTTTGTTAAAAAACACCTTAATTTTTCTAAGTAATCAAATTCTGGCATTTGAATTTTAAGATTTCAGTTTATTTAGAGATTACAAAATATGCTTCGTATTATCATCTAGTTCTATAATTTCTATTGAGCATTTGATAGTCCTGTGACTACTCCAAGTGACTCTATCTTGTTTGCTTCCTTTCAGAATTCAACTTGGGTTCTCAAAAATTGTACTATGATATTCATGAGAATGTTTCTGCTTGGTTCTGTGTTTTACTTTTTAAATTCATCCTCTTTGAAATTCACAATTCTCCTTTCATATATTCATGTTATCTTTTGGCATTTTTATAATATTCTCTGATATTATACCTGCTAACATTTGTTCCACTTCCTTCTCCTTTCCTTCTGACACTCCAAATACATGTATTAGAACCCACCACTATATCGTATTTATCCCTAATTCCTTTCTTGCATTGGCCTTTTGTACTCTTTTCTCACTCCTGTTTATTTTTTTCTGGCTTACTTTCCTCTTCATCAATTTTCCCTTCAGTTCCCTAATCTTGATATATCCACTGAGATCCTAATTTTAACTATGTTTTTAGTGTTATAATTTTTATTTTAGGCTTGAGTGTACTTTTCTATTTCCTGACAAAGTACTCAATCATGTAATTGCTTCAGCCTACTAATTATAAGCATTTAAGAGTATCTAATAACTCCATTTTGTGCATTTTTTGCTATTTTATTCTCTTGCTATTTCAACAGAACCAGATCTTTCCATATACCAATTTATATTATTACACATTTTATACAAAAAATGTAGCAAAGATAATATTATGTTTCTCATGAGATAAAAATAACCTCTTCTTCCACATTGTAAGGACAGACCACCTTAACACAGTAATATATAAACACTGCTTTAGTCGTGTTCCATGATAGCATCAATGACCCGAGATACTTCTGTTGAGTCTTTGAACTTCTCAGCTTTATTATCCACTACAAGAAACCAAATACCTTGTGACTACTGATGGTCGGCACCTGAGCATTGCAGAAATGACCACACACTAGAGCAGCGGCTCTCAGTGGGTTGTGACCCCTTTGGGGTTGCATATCAGTATCCAGCATATCAGATATTTACATTAGGATTCATAAGAGTTATAAAATAGCAATAAAATAATTCCATGGTTGGGGGTCAGCATAACATGAGGAACTGCACTAAAGGGTCATAGCACTAGGAAGATTGGGAACCACTGCACTGGGGGATATCTAGAAATGCTGTCACTTTCCGAATCACTCAGATATCTATTTCTGCCTAATTTCTTTTATCTCATCTTCTGACCTAGGTAGGAGAAAATGCCTCAGACTATGTGATCTAGAAGATAGGATCAGACTACAATGAATAGATTCTATCAGTTGAAACATGTCCACTCTTAAGTGATGTTAAAAGTTTTGTGGGCTTTTTGTTTCATTTAACAGAACTTACAAAATTGATTCAGTCCTAGGTATTTCATGAATAGTGGCCATTTTTACATGCTTAGAACTCCCCCAAAACACACAAGGGAAATGGGATAAAATAGATGATCAAATATGGCATTTTATAAGCTGCTATGAGTGTTGCTTCTGAGTATGAGTAAAAACATGAAATCATAGATTGAGAGACCGATCCCCTTTTCAAGTTTCTCTCCACTATGAGTTTTCTCAACAGAAAGTCTTGGTTTGATTTTTTTTCTTTTCTTTCAGGCTTCTTTTCACTTACTAGTTCCCCTCCCTTAAAAAAGGAAGTGCAGATCTCCAGCTCTGAGTCTATGGCAGGCTCCAGCACACCCACCCAACTTGATAACAACCCCTCTCTACCGTTTCAGCTTGTTGCATTTGCCTTTACCTGTACAATCTGTTTACCACAAGTAAATATGCTCTCTTTCTATGCTGCAATTTGTTTCTTCTTTTAAAACCTGGATTTAGTTTGTTTTTTTTTTTAAATGAATCCAATGTTATCCATAAGGTCCAATCATGTGACGTTTTCAATATTCACCAATTCCACAACACAAAAAGGCAGTATTTTGTGGTAAAATCTAATTATAACATTATAGGTGTTATGAATATGTGCTAAATGAATATTGGTGATTGTGTGTAAGGAAGTCTATACTGCAGAGCCCTGGACTCATCCCTAGTCAACAGGTTCACTTTCTATATGACTATTGTTATACTCAACCATGGTCCCACAGCTCAAAGTAGTGTAAATATCCCACTATATGATACCGGGAGAGAGAAAAGCATTTATAACTTTTATTACAGCGTATGGTCATAGCCATTTTATTTTATTATTGTTGTCAACTTCTTACTGCAACTTATAAAGTAAACTTTAATTTTTGTATAAACTTCCATTTTAAATTTAAATTGGTTACTTTTCTAATGTTTCTATGATTTATTTGTTTCCAAAATTATTATCAGTAAAAAAAAAATCAATAAAATCTTGACCTATAATTCATGGAGAAAAAAAGTACCGTACTAATAGTACTAACATACAAAGAAGTGTTGATACTATAAACAGTCCAACCATATGTCCAACATCAAATTGGCCAGCATGTCTAAAATTCTGAGATTATTGAAAGACTGGGACTTTACATTAGGAAAAAGGCATATTCTTCTGATTAAAACGAGGAATGGAAGGTAGGAGGGAGAATTTATAAGTTAATATTTATCAATTACTAGTATTCCACAGTCAAATCTTTATCTCTCTTGTAATTAAGCTCTTTGGTGCCATTGCTAGAAGAGTAACGTCAATTACTTATACAAGACAACTGGTCCCAACCTGGTGCAAAATAAATCCTCAAAAACTACCAATATAGTACCAATGAAGTGAGACATCATAAATTTAGATGAAAAAAGCAAGACCTGAGTGCATTAAAAATGAAAAGCAAAGGAAACTTTAGGGGGAAGTTATCTAAAAGGAAACAGAATTAACTATTGTGTCTTGAGAATGGCTTTTCATGGCGTCAGAATTCAGCTAGCCTTCCCCTGTGGCTGTGAAAACTGATGCAGTGCTACATATGCATTTTAAACGTAAAATGAAGGAAGAAAATAAATAATAGAGGCCACAATTTCCAAACCAAGAGAAAGAGAAAATGGAACATCATAAAACTATACAAGCAAAGAGGGAAATCAATAAAATTCAATGCAGCACATCTTTCCACTTACTTCTGAACACACAAAGTTTGCTCATCTGGAATGCACCAGGTGTACTGTATGTGTTATAAATCTTTCACGTCCTTAGAAATATGATCTATCATTAGAAGCACTGAAGAATACCACTCGGCTTCAGTAATTATACTTCTTGCTTTGTTTCAAACTTGGTTTATTGACCAGCAGCCTCAGGGTTTGAGATCCATGTTTTAGTCAACAGTATAGTAAGGGAACAGAGTGGACATAGGGGCAGTGTTCCTAACATAAGTGATTCACTGTCCCCCTATAGTCTTGAGTAGTGCTGAGTGGCTATCCTCTGTTGCTCTTCCTCCATGGTGCACAGTCCCTTTTCTGTGTTACAGAAAAGGTACCACTTCCTCCCATCACTGATCGTCCATTATTTTCATTAGTACAGAAGAGCCAGGAAAAGCAGTTTTCAGAATTTCCTTCCTGTACAAATCATCCAGCGTATTTTCCATTTATGTAAACCTCTGTGCACTAATTTCAGCCTAAATTAATAATATTCCCTGGGAGTATTTTTATGAATCCCATTTTTCAAAAACACTATATTGTGATGAAGCCATTAATAGAAGCAGGTATGTGTAGTTTTTGTTTACCTTCTTCTTCTCTTTATACTTAAAATTAAATTTTCTACCACCCCATGCTACCTTTGGACAATCAAAATCTCTAAAGACCGCATCTTCATTCCTCTCCAAAGGTATAACAATGGCCCTACCATAACTAATTCTGTCCCTCCTCATGTTTTCTCCAAATGCCTGCAGTCTTTGCTTGTCTGCCTCTACAGTTACTTTGTGCTGATCCTCATTAAATCATATTTCTTTATTTCTTCTGGATTCTTTCAACTTTCCCTCAGTCTTTGCTTTTCTATTATTTGAATACGATATGTCCAGGTATAGATTTTGTAGGGAGGAGGCATTGACTCTGCTTGGGGTGCTCCCAGCTTCCCCAGTCCTTCTGATTTGATGTCTGTATTATGTTCAGAAAATTCTCAGGCATTATTACTTCAAACAGTTCTGCTCTCTCCCTCTCCTCCGTTTGGTTTTCTCAGCTACACATACAGCACATTATATGCACTTGTCTTAAAGCTTACAGATCTCTCCATTTACTTCATCACCATTTTTTTCTTCTTATTGCATGTCCGTGGTAGAAATTCCAATGGAGGGCTCTTCAAGTTGCCAAAGCTATCCTCAGTTGTTTCCAGTTTACTGATTGGCCCAATCTAGGGTTTCTTCACTCTTCCATTTTGCTGTTCTGTTTTGTATTTCTGCGTTCCACTTGGATTTGATCTGAGAGTTTCCATCTCTGCAGTGCTGTTCCCTTTATCCATTTCAGCCCTTAGCATTTTAATCAAGCTACCTTTAAATACCCAATCTGATAATGGCTTCAGTGCTTGCTTTATATTTTGAAAACCTTATTTTTCAGCCTTTTAGACTTGCATATTTTTTCATTGAATGCTAGATGTTGTATATAACATAAAGTGAATTGAATAAATAAGCTTTATTTAATAAATAAAAATAGGGTGAGATTTTATGTTAATTTGTACAGGAGTTAGGTTGTGTTTACTGTTTGTTGTAGCTGGAGAAGGTAAATTTTCCCTCTAATATCCTTGTTTTTATCTCCTCTTGTCATTTGTTTTCTCTTGAGACTCATAAATAGGGCCTGAAGCTTCTAAGTTCTTTTAGCTGTAATCTGTTGTTATATGGGAAGTTGGCATGGTGTTAGGATGCACTGGGAAAGAAAGTGTGCTCTAATACTGTGATTAGGTCTTTAAGGGAAACTATGCACTTTGCTGTGAACTTCAAAGAAACTTCTAGGCATCTTTTCTTTAATTTATTTGAGAAATACAAGATAGAGGGGGATAAATTTCGGTTTTCCCAACCTCCCAGTTTATTAGAGATATGACAAAATGGAAGGTTTTCATACTGTGATAAGAACTCTTTATTTTGATGGTTGATGACAACCTCTTGTGAAGAAGAGAATGTTCTGGGCATAAGTCTGTATGGTTGCTAATCTCTTCCCCTTAAGGTGGTAAGGAGCACTCTCTCCGTTCCTGGCTGGTAGAACTAGGAATGAACATGGTGATCCCAAGGCTGCTGGAGAAGTAGGAGCATTCAGAGATGAAAGAGAACAAGTGGTCTAGGTGGCAAGAGCTAGTTGGAGTCAAATCAAAATGACTTCATGGGTTTTCCCCACTGGACGATTATACACTGAGCATCTGTCATCTTCCCCTCTCACAAACCTTTCAACTTTATGGGAACTTAAACCCTCATGTATATTTTTGCATCTCATACATCAAATCATAACAGACTGAATTATGGCTACAAGGATTCTTCAAGAAAGCTTCACCTATTTTTAGGGAGAAAATATCTCAAAGAGAGGATGTGAGGACTAGGGGAAGAAACTAGAAACTAAGATTTCTGTGTTGAAACTCAGATCAGAATCCCAGTCTTTGTAGTTTGGTTGGGTTCATTCCTGCCCTGAGAAGGTTGTTTTTTTTTTTTTGTTTTTGTTTTTGTTTTTGTTTTTGTTTTCACTTTCTCACTCACTAAAAATAAACACTTAATTTATCACTGTGCCCCATTTGAATTCTCTCTTGAGCAGATGAACCTAATACCATTGCTACCATTGGGGCTAGAGGAAGCTTGGAGGCTTGCAAAATACCAGTTGAGCCTGCTAGGGGTCATGGAGGTAACGGCCACACAAGTGATTTGTCTTTATTCTAAGGACCAGGTCCTGGAAGCTTTAATTCTCAAGGTAGTCCACATGGAGTCTCTGGTAACTCAGTTGTCATCATCACTGAGGTTTTTTATGCTGCAGTGATGACTCCATCAGCTTTCCTCCAACTGGTATGCCAGTCACAGTGTAAGTAAATACATTTAGATAAGAGCTTTGTAAATCTTATCACTATAAAGACTTAATGCTGAGATTGACTGACACAGTTTCTTCCTACATACTGAGTGCACAACACACACAAACACACACACACACACACACACACACACACACACACACACACACATCCATTGACCATTTTGTTTTTAGCAACAGTTCTTTCTAGAACTTGAGTTAGAATGTAGTTGCTGGGACTCTCAATGTTTGCATAGATCCTAATGGGCATTTGTTGGTGTTGATTTTCTCTTTCTACTTAAGGAAGACCTCCAGTTCTCTGTTACCAGGTATCTATGGCTGCTTGTAGGACAAACATTCATCTCATAACACTCCACTTACATTTTCACTTCTTACTGTATCATGGGAGATTTACCTGTTCTCCTGTGTACTGACATATATAACTTAATTTTTTTCTCAGACTTTTATAGAATGAGTATTTTTAGTATACCTGCCATACCATAGTTTGGCAACAGAAATGAAACTTGACTTTTATTAGTTCTACCTAACAGGAAGGATTTTTTCAATATAATATTTTAAAGACAAATAAAAAGCCTCCTATTTCCTTGAGAATTTTGTATGAGTTCTAATCATATAACATCCCACCTCCACCATTTTTCCCAGATCCACCCCCTTTTGCAAACCACCCAGCTTCACATTGCTTTTTTTTTTTTTTTGAATCCATCAAGACAAGTTTGTGATGCCCCAATATTCTTAGACATGTGGTCTTCCAACGGAGCATGGTAAGCCAAATGACTTACCAAGGACTACATTCTTAACTGGCTGTCCTCCCAGGAGCAAACATTTACTAGCAGGTCTACAACTAGGGATGAAATTTGTACTCAACTCCCTTCACTATGCTGAGATTTGATCTGTCTTAGGCTTGCCCAGGTTTGGTGCATGCTGTCAGAGCCACTTTGAGCTCCTATGTGAAACAGCCCTGCTGTGTCCAGAAGACACTGCTTCCTTGAAGTCATCCATTCCCTCTATCTGTTATACTCTTTCAACCCTGTCTTACTCAATGATCCCTGAGCCTTGGAAGGATGGAGTGTGATATACATGCATGCATGCACACACATGCACACACACACACACACACACACACACACACATATACATAAATAACATGTTATATTTGTTATATAGAGAGCTGAAAATTCTGTTGTCTCTTATCTTCTGTGCCTTGGCCAGTTGTGGACCTCTGTGCTAATCACTATCTACTGCAAATAGAATCTTCCCTGGGTATAACTGTAAGTGATTAAGAGTTAGTTCAATACTATACCCAGCCAGTAATGTAATAGTAATAGGTTCTCCCCCTAAGAGTGTGAGCTGTCTAGCCATAGATTTTGGCTCAAGAATGGTGCCAGGTTTGGGCTACATTTTGTGGAGTGGAATTTAAATCTAATCAGAAAGTGATTGGTTTCTTCCATGATATTAGTGCCACAATTGCACATGTATTGCCAGCCTAACTATCCAAACTATGCTTGAATGAAGTTTTCCATTGCTTTACAAAATGATAAAAATCATGGTATTTTAAACTATCCATGAATATTTCATCATCTAAATTTATTAATGTGATCAAGAGTACAAGCTTTGTAGCCAAAGTACTTGAGTCTGATTTCTAGCTTTGGTAATTACTATTTGGGTAAGCTCCAACTAGCTCCTGAGTATTGAAGACTGGTAATTGTACATTAATATTTTAATCTGTAACAATGAAGCTAGTAATGACACCTACCTCCTAGTGTCAATATGAAGACTGAATGGGCTGAAATGTCCAGACACATCTGAAACTGTTACCACAATGCAATGCATATTTAAAAAATACTCAATGATTACCACTGTTTGTTGTTGTTTGGCAGTCGTTTCTAATTAATTCTTCAGTGATTATTCCTATATCTCTATTACAACACTCTTTAAGAAGACACACTGACCTCTTTGGAATACATATATTATCCAGTTAAAATCACTACTTCTTGGTGGGCTTGGCATTCAGGAATATATGGAATTGTACATTTTAGCCACAAAATAAATGAACATTTTCCTCTATACTGTCCTACAAACATACTTTTTCATAACTGAAGATTTTTTCTTTAAATAGCAAAACTGCAAATCTCTTATGGAATTTAGTTTTTTTTTTTTTTTCCCACTAGCTCCGCAAGGATCATATGATGAACTAGTATTTTCTGGTTTAATTTCTTCATAGTTCTAGGTCAAAGGAACAGATTTCAAGATAAAATCAAAAACATGGCATACATACACTTACAATGTTTTCTATTTCCACATTCTTTGCTGATTTCACTGATTATGGAACTCCCCATGCCTTCTCATATTCACCCATTCACATTATATATAGTTTTCCAGCATCTTGGTGTGCACTGTTACACACTTGAGGTTCTGTCTTTATGACCACACAGTCATTCCTTAGCAGATCATCACAGCCTAGAAAGTTAACTTACTCAGAACAAAGTGTGTCGCAGCAATAGGATGTGTGTAGATCATTGGAGTCTGTAGTGTCCAGGAAAGACAAGGCACAGGATTCCGTGAGAGGAAACAGTGCCTGGGACAAACCTTATGAGATGAGAGGAATCCATGTACTGGAGAAAAAGTGAAGGGCATTCTGGACACAATGGATTTCACTTGCAAAGGCAGTCATTTGGAACAGTATGTCACATTTGACCTTTAGTGTGCTAACCCATGCAACTAGAGTACAGGATAGATTTTAGGAGGATGTAGAAAAATGAAGCAAAAGGTGAGAGAGCAGAAGTCCTGTAGACTAATGTCTAGTGTTTCATCTTGAGGAGTCTTCTCGGGAGAAAGTTAAGCAGAAAAGGGCATTATTGTATTTATGTTCACAAAACAAATGTTGTGAAATGACATAAACAGTTTTCATTCTGAAGTCCCATTAAGCGACAGCTATATGGAAGACCAGAATGGTTCTGAGCAGGTGCAGACCAGCAATACTGGAAATAGGGGAATGGTTGGAAGACATAAACAGGCAGAAATGACAGGACTCTGTGATTTGTTAATTAAAGCTAAAAGAATCAGGACAGGGTTCAGGAAGGTATATAGCCTGAATGGAACGGCTAACAGACTCAGGGAAAAGAGGTGCAAACATTAGAACAGCCATTTATGTTTAATTGCACACAAAGAAAATTGCAGCAAGGCTCAGCAGTGAAACACAAAGATTTGGTATTTGCTCTCAGGCTCCATCCCCCTCTGCAGCCTGGGTGGGCTGCTCCTTAATTGCTTGAAGCAGGCTCCAGGACAACACCCACTCCCTGCTCCCCAGCTCCATCTTTGTCTCTGGAGGATCCTCTTCCCTGGAGCTCCCCAGAAAAGTTGCTGTCTTCCCAGCTTCCTTCCTCCCTCCAGTCCCCAAAGACAAGTGCATGTGATATTTTTTAAAATGGTTATTAATCATTCTAAGGAGACAGAGAAAAGCAGGAATAACAAATGCAAGGGACTGCCAAGCCTATGAAATCATACAGATTTCTTTATTCTTCTCTAACTGACTATGCAACATAGAACCCTGCTCTGTTCCTGCACCTCACCTTGCTAATGGTTCCACAATCTTCTCAATCTAGTCTTGCTCATGCTTTAAAAAGAGGGCATATCAAGACCAAGCCCCTCCCTGCTGCATCAAGGCTGAGCAAGGTATCCCACCATAGAGAATGGGCTCCAAAAAGCCAGTTCATGCAGCAGGGATAAATCCTGGCCCTATGATCAGGTGCCTCACAAACTGCCCAAACCATATAACTGTCTCCCACATTCAGGGTGAGGGCAGAGGTGGAGGGGGAGCAGTGGGAGGAAGAGAGGGAGGGGGAACTATAGTTGTATATAAAATTTAAAAAATTAAAAAATAATAAAATAAAATAAAAAGAGGGTATACAGACTTCTTCCTGAGTAAGGTGCTATTCCCTCCTCCTCCTTATCCCCACTCTCTCTTCCTCCCTTCCTTCTTCCCTCCTTCTGTTCCTTTCCTTTTTTACCTTGCCATGGTTGAGAGTGAAGGTAGGGCTTATTGAAGGGCTTTGCATGGACTAAGCAAGTACTCAGTGAACTACACAGGCAACCCTGGGAAAGCCCTTTTAAGGAAATGGCTTCAGTCCCCTCACATCTTCATCCTGGTTTGAAAACATCCATGACACACTTACTCTCCATCAGCACTGCAAAGAAAGCCCTGGAATACAGTCATGGAAGTGGCCTGATCCATGCCTGAGGCACATTCAGTAATAAGGCATGGCTTGATGTGTACATTACTATGTATTGTCCTTTCCTCAGATGTGTAGTATGTTCGGGTGAAGCTTCCTCAGGACTGAGGATTTCTAAAACCATGTGATTAATATACTAATTACTGTATGTCAACCATCAGGAATCATGCTTGTCATACAGACAGTATAAAACACCTACATATGAAGCCATGAAATGTCCTCTACTACAAAAAGAAATGTCCTCAAGCATTTCCTTGTATGATTGATGTATTCAAAACTAGTCCTCCAAGAATGGTATTTTTCATATTCATAAACCTATATGAAAAGAAATTCATTTCTTGGAATTGATTTTACTTCATTCTCAACTTCACTGTGCTCTGTGAAGTGTGTTAAAAATACCAGGCAGTGATTGCTGTAGTATTTAAGTAGCCTTCTCTAGTCCCTCACCATGAGGAGGGGGCAAGGAATGAGGAGGATGATCAACATGACTTCAGGACACCAACAGACTTTCTAGACTTGAGGTTCAGTCAGGTTTTGGTCCATAGTCCTGGCGGAATTCACTTTCTAGTGATAACTCCCTAGGTACATGTTGTCCTTTCAGTGAGATTTTAGTGCTGCATCTCATTAGATGGTTGTCTCAATTCTGTCTTCCAAAATCTGGGTGGGATTGACCATGATGATCATGATGCTCCATGCCTTCTGAGGCTTGACTGTGATACCAGGTAGATTCTGTCTCTTAGCTGTGGAGGTCTAGAGTACTGTTTTAGAATGAGAACCATGACAGCACATTCAAACTGACTATATAGAAAAACAAAAAGAGGAGATGGAAGCAAAACTATCTGTAGAAAGATAGAGATTCTGATGTTCCAGTTAATGTCTTGCACCGGGCTGCTGAGAGCAGCCACATGGCGGATTAAAGAATAAACTTGCAGCAAAACTCTTCCTAAACTCTTCTCACACACACACACAAAATAATGAAAACAAATGCAATGTCTGTCTCAAGCCACTGTACATTTAATTCTACATTCGATAGCAATTGATATTTATAGCAATAGTAACTATTGCGTTTGAGTACAATGAAGTTAGTGAATGGAAGTGACCAAAGTGAATACGGGTTCCTAGTCACTTCCAGTCCACTTCAAAAATCAGACTGAGTGAGAGAACTTGTGGGAGAAGGAAGAATGAAAGAGGGAGATTCAGGGTGTGGAGAGAGAAGGGATGGGTGGAGGGAGATTGAGACAGGAGGAGGGGGGAGAAGGACATTGAGAGGAAGAGAGAGCTGAAGAGGTAGGCTGAGCACAAGAGAAGGGGAGAGGGAGAGAGAACTAACCTGACAATCATGCTAAGCTCATTAGTCATTCTCTTGCTTCTTGAAGTTATTCTGTATGTACTCTGTTCTACACCCAGTTTTGTGAATGTTACCTCAATTCTAAATTAGTTATTTTCCATGCACCCCATGCACAGAGCTGTTGGGGATGCTGTGAATGTGATGCTCTGATTGATTGATAAATAAAATGCTGACTGGCTAGTAGCCAGGCAGGAAGTATAGTGTAGGCAGGATAAGGAGAAAGGAGAATTCTGGGAAGTGGAAGGCTGAGTGAGGGGACACTGCCAGCCATGGAAATGAGAAGCAACATGTAAAATACCAGTAAGCCATGAGCTACATGGCAACTTAGAGATGAATAGAAATGGGTTAATTTAAGATATAAGAACTAGATAGCAAGAAGCCTGAGTCATTAAGCCAAACAGATTAAATAATATAAGCGTCCCCATGTTAACTTAAGTCTGAGTGGCTGCTTGCTCCGGTAACTCTAGCTACACAGAGCCCTTTCAATAGTGGAGACAGAAATTGAATTATGTATGTGTTTATTGTGAAGTACTCTTTTCCCAAGTGAGTAGTATGGTAAGTTAACCTCCATGGTTGGGAATTTCTATATATTTTTCCTAAATATTTTGCATTTTTACATAATTTTAGTCAAATTTAGATGTTTTATTCTCAGATTGATCAGTTGATAAAACTCAATGACAACTAAGGAATGGCCAGCTTCCTAGTCTTACTGGAGAGAATGATCATTTTGGTCCCTGATACCATTCTTTCATTTGATACTTAAAATCCAAAGTGATTTATGGGTCTTTATTGGAGCAGAACCTCCTTGTCCTTGTCCTCATTCTCCTTTTTCTCAAATTAGTTATATTTATATATATATATATATATATATATATATATATATATATATATAACCAGTTTACAAATATTTTTCTTAAAAATTTAGAAAATGATTTTTAAGAATTAAATATAAAAGAAAAGGAAAAGAAAGAATAGTTTCTAGAATTTTTTCATATTGCTAAGAGCATGAAGTTATGAATATAAAAAAGGTCCAATTTGAACTAATTTAGTTGAGGAATGTGTTGATTCATATAACTGGGCAAGGATGCTCCTGCTCCTGGGGATGACAAGCATGTCAAGGCTTTGCTTCTTATTTCATCTCTGCTCATCTCTATGGCAAGATTTTTACCATCACCTCTATCACACAGGCTTCCTCAGACAGCTTGGAGCTGGAAGGATTTAACCACAGGTAATTTCAGGCTGAGTCCAGTGTCAGTGCTCAGAGGTGACCTCCCAGAAAAGAAATACCTTCTTTAGCAGGCTCTCTTTATTTGGAAGCTGTAATCTTCAAAGGTCCTGCCTACAGATTCCTTTCTGAGTGTGAAACAACTCAACCAACCAACATAAACCAATTGGCACAGGCTGTCAGTTTTGTGCCCCTCAGCCACTCCCTGATGCACAGGCAGTCAAGTGTTTGACTCTTAGATATTAGCACATAAACTCCAAGTTCATTTCCACTGCCATGAAAATCTGGGCACAGGAAAACTCTTACTAGGTCATTAGAAGTAAAGTTCCATTCAGTTTTGACTCCAAGTTCACATGATGATTCAAATATCTAAAGTTCTTGTAGTGTAGTGACGTCAGTTATAGAACTCATCAACAATCAAATAAAAGCTATCTTTTATTTGAGAAGGGGATCAAACACCTTGCCAAACAAATGGTAGTTTTTTGACTATATTCCACACTGCTTTCCTACCACTGTATGGACAGCTACTCCTAACCTAAGGTCTATATTCTAGGTTATTGCTATACCTATACTGTTGGGCAAGGGTTCAAGTTGTCTACCATAACTGCTTGTGTTTTAAAGGATCAAAATAGAGCATGCTTACCCGTTGACAGGGTTTAGAACCTACTGAAGATGGACAAAAGAAGGTCAGGGAAAGAATAGCTAGTTCCATGATTGAGTGACAAAAGGAGGTTGGAGGGTTTGGCTTTGATTTGCAAACTTGGCTTGATTTGTAGGATCTTATAACTGCACCATTCTCATCCTACCATAATCCCTGTTAGACAACATTTTTGGTTCATCAGAACTGACAAGTAGTTTGTGCTTCCAAAGTGAATATAGTGTTTGGGAGACAATTGCAGAATAAGTAGGAACAATTCCACTGTATATTAGTCATTAAATACATTAGCATAATATTAGGAATTATGGGGAAATGACTACTGCTGTTCCCAAGGAAAATACTGAGAATATAAAGCTACAATAAAAGGTAGGGTACATTAGTCCTGCCACCATAATCCACATGAAATAATTAACAGAATGGGATTAGTTGCTTCCTGCCATCATTACTTAGTTGTTACCTTACAATAACGAGGTACCAGGGCCAAATTCTCTGTTACCCAGATCACTTCTGCTCAAGCCCAGGGTAATCAGTGCTCTCTGCAGGTCACATTGAAAAGCCCTATGGAGCTTTCTGGGATTGATGATCTCAAAATCCCATCATACATCACTTTCCACTTTGTCTCATCTACCTCCAAAGTCTCTTAGCCAGAGTCCCATTCCCATCCTGTTCTTTGTTCCTAAATCTAAGGTCATTTCTAGGGCCCTTCAAAAGTGTCAGTGTTGCCTTAGACAATAATATTATACCACCAAAAGAATTCTCCCATCTTATCTCAAAATCTTCCCAGCATGCTCCCTACCTGTTCTTTCTGTGATGGATCCTCACATTTATCTCCACATTTATCTCCCAATTCCATATGTATATCATGATTTTTTTCTTTCTCTCTCCCAATATCTCTCCCCCTTTCTCCCTCCCCTGTTCTTGTGTGTGTAGGAATATTATGTTGTATATGCATGTTACATAGTCACACATCCTTGTATATGTACAGGAAGAACAGAGGAGTCCCTGCTCTTTGGTTCTATGAATTATTTCTTTGAGACTGGGTTTCATTAAATATGGAGCTAGGTCAATAACAATACTACCAAGTGATCTTCCTGTCTTTGGCTCCCAGAATTATAGACATACATAGTCACCCTCACATGTTTGCAGGAGTATTAATGCTTGGAGCTCATGTCCTCTGCCTTGATCAGCAAACACTTTTATCTACTGAGCCATCTCCCCAACCCCTATGTATGACTCTCAAAAGATGTTTCATCCCTCTTAATTCCCCTTTGCTTCTTCCCAACCTGTTTTTTCCTTTGAATTTCTTAGTTTCTTTAAAGCATATATTATCAGACACCATCATCCACATTCCCCTAGCATCATTGATCTGATTCAAACTTTGCTTCATGTGTGGATGGCTGCATTTTTCCTAGCTCCATCCTGGCCCTTTGTTTGAAAATTTTTCGTATGAGTCAAATCAGATTACTCCAATGTAAGCCTCTCATGTCTTCTAAGTCCTTAATTCCCCAAATTTCTTCTTTCAGAACACTTAGCTATAAACTGATGATTGTATCAATGACTAAACTCTATTCTATTGGTGAAATTATTAAGGCCACTCCACGTAGTTAAAAGGGAGGTTTATTTTGTGGGGTAACTTACAAATGAAGGGATAGGTTGCAGGGTCTGGGAAAGGTATGGCACAGTCCGGCAGTGTTCTCTAGAGAACTCTGCTTGGTCCACCTCCAGTGTCCAGGGTCCCAGAACCAAGAGAGACCTCTCCTCTGGATCCTGCGTCTTCAGCTTCCTCCCTCAGCCCCGCCTTGTGGGCGTGACCATTACCGAAGCCTCAGTGGGGGTTGGAACTTCCAGGCCAATGCTGGGAAGGCTACCCACTACACTATTCCTTCATCATCTCCCCACTACAAAATTACCTTTTCTTCCAGTTAATTTTCTTCCAAATCTAGTATTCATCTAGAATCAGTGACTTCTTCAACCTCTTGGTGTAACATGAATGGCTAAACAGTCTTATTAATAAAAAACCTGGAGCCAGATATTGGGGTGACAGCTGAAAGATAAGAGGAATAGAACAAGCCACAAGTTCTTACCCCTAGGAAATTCTCAGCCCAAGAGAGCTACTTCCTGTACACTTATACTTTATATACCTTTTCTGTGCCCTGTCATCTTACTTCCTCTCTCTGCCCAGCTACATCACTTCCTGTTTCTGCCAAGCTCTATCACTTCCTGTCTGTCTGTACAGACCCCCAGACCTCTAAGGTTAACTAGTGCTGGGGTTAAAGGTGAGTGCTGCCAAGCCTGGCTCTGTTCCCAGTGTGGCCTTGAACTCACAGAGTTTTAGATGAATCTCTGCTTCCTGAATGCTAGGATTAAAGGCAAGTGCTACACTGCCTGATCTCTGTGCTTACTACAGTGGTTGGCTTTTTCCTCTGATCCCTAGGCAAGCTTTATTTGCTAGAGTATAAATAAAATATCACCACATCTTGGCCTTATGATATCTATCATTACCATTGCCATCTTCCCAGTCTTAAGCTTAAAGTGTATTATGACAGCTTCATTCCCAAAGTCTAGCAGCATAATCATGTTTATAAAACACTTCTAGCTTTCTTGTTCATATGAACTATTTTCATAGTTCATGAATTATAGTTTTCAGTGTTGTGTAATTAGGTTCTATGAATTTAATGGCTTAAAATTTCTCATTTATTATCCTATAGTGTCTGTCAGTAAGAAGTCAATCTTCAGGGTACCACAAGTTTATAATGAAGTTGTCTTCTAACATAGATTCATCTGACTAGTGAGGGGAGTGCTCCAAATTCCTTGCTTGTGGGAGGAGCCATTTCCTTTTGTTTGTAGTCTTTGTGGAGTTTCTCTTCTCAAAGCCAAAGGGACAAGATGTTGCCATGTCACAAGACTGTTTTCAGAGAAGCCTGGCACCCTCTATAAAAGAAATTCCCTTCTTTCTGCCAGCCCCAACAAGGTTCATCTGCCTTTGAAGGACAACAAATTCAAAATTTTAAGTACTTCAGGTAGATGCTTGTAAAATCTCTCCATCCTATCCATATTTTCTCACAGACAAACAAAATGAGAAAAGGGAATTAAATATGTGCCTCACTGGAGATGAGTGTAAGCGGTTGTGCATAGGTTTCTCCAAACATAAATGGTATTCTGTTACTTTAAATCCAATTCTGTTTACACCAAACTGACAACCCTACTTATAATTTTATTGACTTGTAAAATTGAACATGCTTATCTGCTTTGTCACATTCAAAAATATTACAATAAATGTCTAATGGATACTTAACACAGCTAGCATTTCCCTAGATGTTCTCTTTTACTATTCAATAATAACTATTTTTTCTTCTTTCCTCTATTTCCTCAAAACTCTACATCTTCCATCAGCTCTCTCTTAGCTGACGAATATACTTCACACTGCCGAGAGCCACCTTGTCCCTCGACTGTCAAGGCTATCAATCCTTTACTTTCATTGGTACACACCCTGCCGTCCATCAGTCTCTGCTTTTAAGGCAAAACCTCTTCACTTGTACCATGAATTTCTCTCTACCCTGTGATTCACATTCTCAAAGAATTCATTATCGCTTGAAGTCATCTTCTCTCTCAGCTGAATCAATTTATCCTTCTTCCTTTATAATCATTTATCTCCAAGAACAACCTCTACTCTGTTTTCAGAAAAGCTAAAATTAGTCCACATTAGAAGTCCATAACAACAAAAAGAAAATATTCTCTGCTGTCTGCAGATCTCCTTTTGTGGCCTTTCAATTCTGTGCTTCTGCACCAAACAACTTACCGGTTGTCTCTATTAATTCTCTGCAGGTCCTCACTTCCCCTTCCTTATTTCAGCTTCTCTCTATTGGATGTTTGCGATCTTATCATGGACATAATTAACTTTTGTACTTACTTGATTTCTAAAGTATAAAGTCTAAAGACCAAAGCCTGACTTGGTACTTTTTACATAATTCTAACCCATGTGGCTTGTTTCAGCTCTGAAGGAATTTTGGTCTGTTACTAGCTTTACCTGGAAATACCCAGAAATGCCTCCATATCCCAAATCATCAGATATTAATTAATGTATAATTTATCGAAGATTTTATAAAGGACTATGATTGCTTAACGTGCTTGTGAATGCTACACACCTGTGAAAAGGGAACCTCTTTTGAGGAACTGACTCCTCCAGACTGGCTTGTATGCATGTCTGTGGGGGTATTTTCTTAATTTTGAATTGATGTAGGAGAGCACAGTCACTATGGGCTGTATTATTTCTTGGCAGGTGGACTTGGGCTGTATAAAACAGCAAGCTGAGAACATCAGGGAAAGAAAGCCAGTAAGCAGCAATTTTCTACAGTCTTTACTTAAGTTCCTGACTCCAGATCATGGCCTGGAGTTCCTGCCTTGAGTCCCCTACATGAGGGCCTGTAACCTGCAAGCCAAACAAACCCTTTCTCCCTCAGGTTACTTTTGGTCATTGTTTATTACAGCAACAGAAACCAAACTGAAATAGAGCATAAATGGAATCTTATTTCTCCTGAAAAAAAAAAAAAAACTATATAAATGAATATACGAATGTCATTTTCTCCAGCTCCCCCTCCTATTATGCTACAATTTGGGAATGGTTAAAGATGTTCCCCAAGGTATGATGTGTACATGTAACGTCTTGTTAAATAAGAAACGCAGAGCCAATTGCAGAGTTAAAAGCCAAGAGGTCAGAGCAAGAGCTGAGAGCTGAACACCTTACCCTTCACTGCTGTTCTGTCTTTCCACTGTGCAAGACCTACTTCTGTGTGTTTTTTTCTTTTTTATAGACTTTCTGTTCTGCTTTCTCCTTGGTTGTAAATCCAGCCACATGACCTCCTCATCACTGCCTGTCTGTACAGACCTCCAGGTCTTCTATGGTTGGTATTGAGATTAAAGGTGTGTGTTGCCATGCTGGCTGTGTCCTTGAACACACAGAGATCCACCTAGCTCTGCCTCCCAAGTGCTCGAATTAAAGGCGTGCACAACCACCACCCAACATACAAATAAAATTACATTTCAATACAAATAAAATATCACTATAATCATGTGTGGGAAGCTTGCTCCTCAGTGCTGTAATATGAGAAGTGTGAGACCTTTATGACATGAAGGATATTCAACAGTCCCTGAGCTGGTAAGGGATCTGTCCCTGGAAGGGTTGTGAGAAGGTTTCAGACAACCATTGATCTCTCTCAAGAGCAAATTGCAAGAGCAAGCTCAACCCCTAAGTTGTTTTCTGGCTTCCTGATTGTCTGTGAAGTCTCTTACTTGGGCACTTGTTCATGCCATCTGCTCTGAGGTCCTTGTCAGGCTGATGATGATAGCATCATAGTACTGGACTTCAAGAACCAAGAGCCTCTTCTCTCTTTTCTCTGGTTCCAATATACCTTCAGAGCAGCAAAAAGTTAGTAATGCACAGTGCTTTCCCCAGTACATGTCTCCTTTGGTCTTCTGTTCTTTCTGTTGCATGCAGTTTGGTTTCATTCACATCTATCTGACTCCTAATCCTTACCACATTTCCTTTTATTGTTTGAAATTCTACATCCTCTGATATTATTTTTCCATGCTTGCCTCCTCATACCCATCTGTAAGAAAGGGATCATGTAGTTGTGCTGAAGGGAGAGTCTGCATGTGTAGAAGATATAGATGCAGGATGTGGTTAATTTAAAAATTACTTTAAAATTGAGATGTACCTACTTTCACTTACAACAACCACATTTTAGTTTTGATTTCTCTGTCTCATTTGGGATACTTAGGGTTCCAAGTTACAGGATAAGACTATGCAAAATTGTAAAATGTCTTAAAAATGAACAAGTTATTTCACACCTTACATCTAGAAGCTTTACTTTCTCTTCAGTCTTACTTCCATCTTGAAAACAAAATGGCTGTCATGCCCTGCCTTACTTAGCTTGCCAATACTGGTACAATAAGAAGCCTTACTGTTTGTGACATATACAAAACAGAGAATTTTGCTCACAGTCCTGCCAGTTGGGTCCCCCAAGATCAAGAGACAAAGAGATTTATTATCTGAAAATGACTCTTCTTTTTATAGATAGTACTGCTTCTCACCATTCCTTCATTGGCAGTGACATTGAAGCCTATGTAAGAAGGCACCAATCCCTTTATTAATGATGTTTTCATGACACTCTTTCAGAAAGTTCCACCTAAACAACTGACATAAGGATAAAGATTCTATTTGAAATTTAAAAGAAAACCAGCATTTACGTCATATAGGAACGTTCTGCATTATGTTGTTCATTTCTGTATCTTATATAGGAATGTGAATTTTTTTAAAAGATGATAACACTTTTTCTGTACATTTGAGGTATTTTCTTTTCACTTAATTGAGCTATCTCAAACAAAATGTTGACTTCCTTGGTTGAACCTTAAGTGGTTATAACAACCATTTAATCATTGTTTTGGGAAAAGCATGTAACCCAGCATAGATTATGTCCAACCAACTTGGACAGAGGTTCTTTCCAAATAAAGTCAAAGCTAATGTTACATGGTGACATTAATCTCCCCAATTATATATGGAATTTGTACTATTTTAATGTAACTCTCTCCTGTTTACCACTTTTCTGATTTATCCTTTAAAGGTATTGTTCATTTCTAAATTGTGTGCTTTAAGATTTTGCTCTGAGCCTTTCTCACAAAGCATCTTTTCTCTCTCTAGATAATCCAATCTGCTCAATTGCATCATTTATCATCTATGTGCTAATGATGCCAAAACTTTATCTCTAACTTACTTTACCTTCTTGAAGTTCAAATCACCTTTCTGTGTGCAAATGCATGGAGGACAGTAGATGGTTGCTCCACACACACACATCTCACAATGTAGTATAAAATATAATCAAAGTACTATACTGATATGTATGTGTGTGTGAGTATACACACCTTAAAACTGGCTTGTTTTAAGGATTTCCTGGCAAGATTATACAGCCTAGAAAATCCAAAGTCTGTAGGATGAGTCAGTATATCAAACGTTGAAGAATAGTAGATGATGATGTTCAAGCCAAAAGGTGAATATTCAGAGTTCTTTTAGTGTTGTTTGAACACTAGCTTCTACTGAATCCTCTCATTTTCAGAGAAGATCTCTTCCAGTCTTCAACTTGTTGGATTAGACCCACTCTAATTATGGAGGGCAGGGTCATTTCCTCACAATCCATTAGTATAAATGTTATTATCATCTAAAGTATTCTCATAGAAATAGTCAGAAAAATATTTGACCAGATATCTGTACATTGTACTCCAGCCAAACCAACACATGAAATTAACTATCACAGTTAGTTAATGACATACTTAATATAAAGAACCTGAGGTACAGAGAAGCAATTATCTCAAGGTCATGTTTGATAATGATGTCTCCAGGATTAAAACTGGGCATTTTGTCTCTGGAGTCCATTCTCTTTACCTCTATATTACCATAAACTCATCATCTCCAATACTGAACCCCATATAGTTATGCACCTTCAGCTATAGCCAGTGTGTCACTGAGGAGAATGACTTGATTATATGCCCAATGGCTTACTTAAAAGTTTCTCATAACCCTTTTCTTCTCTACATATTATGCTATGAATTCTTCCACATTCATACAACACTTACTTACATAGCAGACAATAAACATTTATTGAGTGAATACATCTCACTATTTTTTCTTACACATTCAACACATAACTTTTAATTGTTAAAATCTGCCTCAAATATGCTATCTCAAACATAGCTCCATGACAATGTATTTCATCATTGAAAATATAGAAAAATGCTTATTGCCTCTTAATATTTATAAACACACTCTGTATGTTTTGGTGTTGAGGACTTAAGCTATTGGTCAAGACATTGCCACATAGAACTGGTTATCCAGTAGATCAATCAGGAAGATAGTGAGTTTCATCTAGATGGATCAGTAAAATACACTCTATTCACACAGTGTTGTGCAAGAATACCTAAGTGGTAAATAAGTTGCAAGGACCATGAAAATGGGATTCTTCATATTAGAAATCATGGTTTCAGAATACTAAAGTTGTATTAACTTCTTTTCATGTTTATGTCACAAAATTTCTAAAGAGGAGACAGATTTAGGAGGACAGATTTATTTAGGCTATAGTCTTAGAGTATGGCAATCCACCATAGCACTGAAGATGCAATAGAAGGGCTCCTTGGATGGAAATAGGAGTGGGAAGGACCATCTGTTCACAACAGGGTAAAACCAGGAAGCAGAGGGAAAAGGCCAAACCGATGAGCATAACACTAAAATGCTTGCACCTAGTTGCCTATTTCTTACATCTAAGCTTCAGCCTCCATGACTTTCAAAATAGTTCCCAAGCTATGGACTGAGATTTCAAAACATGACTCTATGAGCTTCATTTCAGACTCAAAGCCTAATAAGATCCTACATCTAGAAAGACAAAATAGAAGTTGATAATGATGGAGGAGTCCCAAGGTTTGGTCATAAGAACAAAATTGCTGTTAATCATTGAAGAGTAGAGCAGGAGTAATTATAGGAGGCCAGCATCTTGAGGAAGATTTATTCTAATTTTCCAAGGCTATAACTATGCACTGTTCATGTGTAACCATGCATATCCTGTTCCTCAGTGAGTCCAATAGGGATGCTGAGGAAGGATCAACCTGGTCTCAGTGGAATAGGCAACCTGAGCCAAGCATACCATTAGAGAGGCTGGAAGGTACTGATAACAGTTTCAGAAAGTATGGCCCTAATGTTAGTGCTGACTAGAGGCACAGCAGAAGCCCTTACTTCTTAACATTTCAACTGCATTTTCCTGAAACAAATCCTGGCTGACAAGATACTGTGTGGGTACAGAAGACACTGTGTAGGTACAGAGCACTAGGTTTTGACTTCTTTCTACCAATCCTTCCTTTAGGATACCCTTCTATACCACCCATGGCCACACTAAAGCATTGTTGGTAAGAGCACATAAACTATGCAAAATGCCTGGGGTCAAATCCTACCTGTACACATACTTGTCAGCAGAATGTGAGCAAGTTATTACAAGTTTCTATGACTCATTCCTTGATTATGAAATTATAAAAGTAATATCACCTACATATCACTATTGTTGTGAAAATTAATAAGCTAACCCACTGGTGTCTTAGAAGAGTGCTTAAAACATAGTGTAAACACTGTTGTGAAGTTGCCTATTGTATTTTAATGTGGGATATGCATACACATATTTAAATAACTCTTTGAAGCTCTCTATCACAGCATCAGTCACACTGTGGAATTTCTGTTTTATTTGTATAGACTTCCCTTAATTGTGAGGTCCTTGAAGACATACATTATATTCTCTGTAGTCTTGAATAATGTAGCAACATATCCAGGACTGGCTATGTGTGTATGCTTATGGGTGAATCAATTAATTCCTAGGAGGCATGCAATGCCATGGTCCTTGTGTCTCTCACTATATGAAGGAATATATTATAGTGTTAAGATTTTCTAAAAACTTGGGAAACAAATGAAGAAATATGAGAGTGATTCTCTAGCTCTTGGGCCCATGCCACCAAGACCAAAAGGCAATGCTTTGAAATGGACACTCAAGTTGTGTCTGCTTTGTTTTAAATTTTCAATATATTACAGTAATTAAACTGCTTCATGACCTCATTGAAATCCTGTAAGCCTTAATTAATGCTGGTAAAAAACCTTTTGCAATCCTCTGATGAGAGGCACCAGAGAAGTTAAGGAATCGTTATTATCACTGTTGCCATCTGAAATGACTGCAAGCCATTCATTGCACCTGAACTTGCTGATTAAATCATAGCTATGACCATGCAGAAACATAAGCAGAATTCATTCCTTCAATGTGGCTCATTCTTATTTTTTAAAATTGTAGACATATACAAATACACAATTTTTCATTGTACTTCTTTATCAGGGGAGGTATTTGAAAGGATGACAGAGGGCATTGGCCAACATTACAGGAGACCATTGGCCTCTGCTCTCCTACTTCAACTTTGTCCTTATCAAATGTCTAACCATAAATTTTGTAGTCATACATGGGTTGGGAAAATAGCTCTATAATTTGTAACTTTGTGTCTCATATCTCACTTTCTTACTATTCTACAGGTTTTGTGGGGAACAAGGGCTAAGTATGTCAGTGCAAGACTCCCACCCAATACTTTACAGCACACAATACATGTTTAATGTAACTATAGATATATGTATATATAGTTTTAGTATATGTGTGACTTTACAACAATTTATATGAAACAGTTAGGTTATAATATTACTAGCATTTAAGATTGATCACCTGCATCTTTTGAGTTGCCATCATTCCATCATCCTGAACAACGTATTCCCCAAGAGTTCTGAATAACTGAATTTCACTGTGTTGTCTCCTTGACTAACAATTCTGATTTTGAAAGGCTCTCAATCATGAAGTCAGACCAAAGCTTCTGTCTAAAATATTGCATTTACCTATTCTACATAACAAACCCTTTCAAATTTGAATAGCACTGAGCATCCATTTTATTATGCTCACAATTAGACAGGGGTGGGTTGAAGGTTTGATCTTTAGTGACTGGATCACAGATAATTGCTCTAGTGGCTAGATTTACCTTGGACAGCTCAATGTGGACACTATGCCAAGAATGTTTCTTCTCTTATTGGCATTCTTTACTTTTCTATGTTGTTTTTCCTTAGAGTGGACTAGGTATGATAATTTCTTAATTCAAATTTTCAGTACTGGTTTGGGGTGGATGGTACCACATGTGCTGGCAGGCCACTCCTCCCCCTTCTTCAAAGCCACTGTATTATCATGCTTCAACAAAGGAGGTTATTTTCAGAATTTGTTATCACCTGACATTTTCTTGAATGGTTATTATATAATAAGGCATTTAACAAAAACTAAGAAGGAATTTCTGCTATGGTTCCAAAAGTCTATGAGACAAAGGTGGGATTGTGCTGTGTGTGGTGGTATTGTGTTCTCCAAAATATTGTGCACCCTAATAAGCTGGGTTCAGAGACAGAGCAGCCACTAGATACAGAGGCCAAAAAATAGTGGCACTCACACCTTTAATCCTGTTACTTGGGAGGCAGAAATCCATCCATGAGTTCAAGACCATACTGGAAACAGCCAGGCATGGTGACTCATACCTTTAATCCCAGGAAGTGATACCAGAAAGCAGAAAGGTATGTAAGGTGTGAAAACCAGGAACTATAAGCATTTGGCTGGTTAAGCATTTAGGCTTTTGAGCAACAGTTCAGCTGAGATCCATTTGGATGAGGACTCAGAAGCTTGCAGTCTGAAGAAACAGGATCAGCTGAGGAACTGGCAAGGTGAGGAAGCTGTGGCTTGTTCTGCTTCTCTGATCTTCTAGCATTCACCCCAATAACTTGCCTCAGGTTTGAGTTTTATTAATAAGAACTTTTAAGATTAATGCTACATCTGTGTGCTTTTCAACAGTCTGTATCTTCCCTTTATCCTGTGTTCTAGATATGTTTATCATTTTTAGAAAGAGGTCAAATATTTCAAGGGTTCTAGAGAGACAGAGTTTTCCTTGAACAATGTCTAAAGAGAACATTTGAACCTGTGAAGCCAGTATGACACAGAGACAATGGCTTTAGTCTGTTTCACACTTAGAATGTAATTCTAATCTTTCTTGCTTTTGAAGTCATTGAGATCAAGTTAGTCACATTGCTGGTATTTTCACATCTCACGATTCTGTGTTTTCTTTTCAGACATGCAGACATTGTCAAATTTGAAACCATATGCTTACCCACAAACTACAATCTCAAACTCAAAGAAGATTGTCTCTGATAAGTATGTACTATGGTAGATCAACAGAGGCCATGGTTCTGCAGAAACAGCTTCTACATAGCAAGGCTTTCTAGATTCATGTACAACCCAAGTGAATGGTACGGATTCTACCAAGTCCCAGTGGCAGACTCTCCAGAGCCCTCCTTAGTTCATACTCCTCTTCATATTCACAAGCCCTTCTGATGCTTGTCTTTCAAACTTTGTTTTCCTGAGTTGGGGCAGTAGTTGACACAAGTGAGCAAACTGTCCTTGAACATGCCTTTCTTTTGATTGCTGAAGCATAGTCTTCTGGCTTTTATCTCATTATCCCAGCAGAGTTTTCAGTCTCTTTCTCATCCCATCACTTGGTCTCTAAATATTTGCCTAATAGAATCCTTTCCCGTGCATATGATGCCTGAATGAACTTGTGCTACTAGTTTCAGTTTCCATCAACTTGACATGCAGTGAGATTATATTTATTGGGCATCCTCTGTCTCTTCTGGACTATAGCTTGACACCATGAGTATAAATCTATGGCCTACTTCTATCTACTGAATTTCAGATGTCTATGTAGAATTATATACTAAACACACCCGATGGCAACCCACAGCATGATAATACTCCAGGGTGCCATGGTCATGGGCTGCAGGAATAGTCTTCCTGGAGCTGTGAGGCTTTCTGTCTCTCTTAATGCATGACTCAAAGTCAACTTGTCCAAAATTAAAGTGTTCTTGCACTCCCCAAATGAGCATTGTTCCTCTCGTGTTTTCTAGCTCACTGAACGAGACTCAGACTTGGCAAGTTGTGGAATCACTGTGAGTCATCATGATCTTCAAGTTAAAAATAAAAGACAGAATAGCATCATCCTTAAAGGAATATAAAGAAGATTAAGTGAAATAATAAAGATCAAACACTCATCCTAATATCTGGCATATATGAAATATTCAATTACTCCTCATCCATTAATGTCAAAACCAGAAGCCAGGTTCTCATCTTTAATATTTTTTAAAGATTCAATTCCTTCAGCAAATTCAAACAAACAAAAAAGACTTTTTATATACTCCCGCTCTCATTATTTTTTCCATTGCCTTATTGTTCTCCAGTAGAGAAGATCTTACTTCTGTTTCATCCCCTCACTAGTATTCCTAATATTACATATCCGTTGTTTAGCTTTCCTACTTTCTTCTTATTCAGAGTTGAAGATCTTATTAAGTACCCCACTGCTCTACTTGGTACCCAGCACAGGCTTTCCACAGCATTCAGTGCTAAAGTCCAAACTGTTGAATTTTGGCATTTCATGACATGACACATGCTTAGCATGCACTGCCCTTCCCCTTCCACTGTGATCCAGACAAACTCAACTTCTTCCAGTTCCCTTGGCACAGGCTATTTCTACTGCTGGAAATGTCCTTCTCCTTTCTTTAATTCATACTTGCTTCCCTCTCAGAATCTAGCTCACAGGTCATCTTAACAAGGAAAGTCTGCCTAGACACTGAGTCTGAATTTGGAGCATGGACTTTTTTTTTGTACCTGGCCAGGTGTCTGCTTTCTCTGAGTGGAAATTGCATTTCATCTGCCTCTGTATTCTCGGTGCCAAGCACAAGGCCTAGACTGAATATACTGCTGGACATAGAGTGTGAATGAACAAATGGAGGGAGACTTTCCCTTGCAACTGAATGCAATCCGGAAATTAATTGTGGCTATTATATCTGTATAGAGATGCATTTTCCAGACTGCATTAGAGTGCTAGTAGTAGCCATGGTGTGGGCAAACTTTAATGACAATCTGTGTCCCTTTCTGGAATGCTGATAGATTTGAGAATGGTTATTGAGTGGGGGGAATCCAGACAGAAATCCCCTGCTGTGAGATGCTAATACTCTTCTATAAGGAAGAAAAATTCAAGGCACTGTTTCCCAGGCAGTATATCAAGAGCTTTAGAAGTTTTTGAAGTTTCATATCTCACTTGAATGATAATATAAATAAATATGAGCCCACCAATTTCTAACTACAATACAAGAATTTTCTCTGCACATACTAGATTCACATTGGCTGGTTTAATTATTTGCAACTAATGAAAAGACAAGGAAAAGAATAAAATAGTTTAACCCACAGATGGTGATTTAACACAAAACCCACATCAACTCTATAGGGATTGGTCAATGAGTAAGAATTGATATTACAGGAAAAAAATGAAAATTGTGAAAAAACTAATATGGGCCACTTTAAAAACAAGAAAATATATCACTGACTTAGCATTGTAATAAAGATAATAATATAATGGTAGAAAACTAAAGAGCATCTTCTGTAGGAAAATTTGCACATGACTGGAAGTGGATACCACTGTGTTACAGCCAAAAAAAAAAAAAAAAAAAAAAAAAAAAAGAAAGGTAGGGAAGACCTACTTAGAAGTAAAACCTTTCTTACAGAAAGGTTTCCACTTGTAGACATACATATACCACATTAATAAATGCACATACACATCCAAACAAAACCCATTCACAAGTAGAGCTACAGTGTAGCCATATATTTTCATTAAGGATCACACACAATCCCACACACTGAAACATTCATACCTGATTAATAACACACTTATACATGCATTTGACAAAATTTTCATGTAGAAACAAAATACACACATGAGTCACTACTTCTTTGAATTTATATCTTCAATTTATGAAGCTTGAGATAGGGCAATACATATTAACTGAGAGCACAGTTTCAGTGGAGTTACGTGCAGCAGTTTTAATAGCAATAGCTGTAGAGTCTCACTGCCAAGCAATACAGCCTTGTTCTACTCCATTCAAACTGAACAGCAATGGAAAGTTGGGATCCTTCATTATATGATTGTACAAGAAAAAGTTCAGTACCTCCTTGTGTCCTCCTGAACTCAGAAAGAATTTGGAACACCTGCCAAATTATTTGAAAGATTTACATGATAGGCTGGAGACATGGCTCATCAGTTCAGAGCCCTTGAATGTTCTTTTAGAGTACCTAGGTTATATTGCCAGCACACACAAGGCATCTCACAACTATGTATCCTCTGCCCCTAGGGATATGATGCCCTCGTCTGGACTCCAGAGGCATTGAATGCAGACAAAACATCCATACACATACAAATAACAAATAAATTAGATGTTCAATATCAGACTTAAAAATTTTACATGTGCCATGTTACATGGCTCTCAGAAATGAAAAGGAGGACTGTGATCAGATGTTAGGTACAAGTGGAGACAGGAAAGAGGCATATGGGGCAAAAAGTGATTGTTGCTATTTACAGATTTTGTTTTGTTTTGTTTTGCTCTGCTTTGTTTTGTTTTGTGGTGTTGGGAATCAAACCCAGAGCTTTATACATGCTAGGCAAGTGCTCTACAATTGAGCTATATCCCCAGTTTGTTTACTGAAATGCCTGTATTAAAGGATGGGAAGGGAGAAAGTATAAACATGGGAAGCAACAGCTTGGATGCAGAGCCTCACATTCCATCTTGTTTGAGGCAGGATCTTTGTTCACTACTGCATATGCTAGGCTAGGCATTCTATTGCATCTCTCTATAGGAGTGCTGGCATTACAGAAGGGTGCTACTGCTGCATCTGGTTTTACATGGGTTCTGGGGGTTCCACCTTGGTTCCTTATGCTTGCATTCCAAGTGCTTTACCTCTTGGGACAGTGCCCCAGCTCTATTCACTGCTTTCTTGAGCTAGAGAGAGTTTAACATGAAATTCAGTGGGGTGGTAATCCTATTTCATCTGGCATTGCTAGAATCCTAATACCATGCTTGGCACACAGGAAGACACTGACAATAATGGCCTCATGTAAAAATGCATAATTGATGCAGAGCATTGCTTTGGTAGCCTGTGGACTTCAGGGCTATAGAGCATTTCTTTAATCCTTTAATGAATGAGAAGCCTGGAGATCACCTCTAACACCTTGCCATTCTTTACCACTGATATCAATTCAACCTACAGGCTTGTTGGTTTTATTTCCTCCTCTGATACCTTTTCAGTTGGATATATTTCTCATCAGCTCCCATGTTTCCCATACACACACTTATTTTTTCTCCCACAACAACCATGAAAAAAACTTTTCAAAAAGCAAAGCAAGACATTTAGTATCCATAACACCCTGATGACTTCCCTGAGGAAAACACAATCCCCCTTCCCTGACAGCTGCCAACTTGCAATAGCTCCTTGACTAGTGGTGAGGCCTCATGAATCCCTCCCCACTGGAATTTTGACTGGCTTGATCTCATTCAGGTCTTGTGTAGGAAGCCACAACTACAGTAGGTTCATGGGTGCAATGGCTCTGTCATGTCTAGAAGACATTGTTGCACAGCCGTCCTCCCCCAGTATTAGAACTTTCTAACTCCTCTTCCTCAATAGTACCTGAGCCTTTGGGTGGGAGGACAGTGCAGATGCTGCAAGGAGGGATGAGTACTTCAGTACTTCGCTATCATTTACTCTCTGCTTTTTGATGAATTGTGAATCTCTGTAGTAGCCACTTTTGACTATAAAAGAACCTTTGTTAGCAAAGGCTGAGAGCTTCACTATTCTACAGATATGGAGGTGAGTATAGAAGGCATTTTGATACTATTACCACTTAGAAAATTAATAGTAGGTTCTATCCTAGAGTGTATGTCTTCCCCAGTATTTTGTATGTGGCTAGGTTTCTGGTTTACACACCATAACATGCATAATATTGTTATTGCACAGTGAACAAATCTTGCTGGACTAGTTATTACTGTATCTTGCAGAGATCATAGGTGAGAAATATTGTTGATGTTTTTTTTTCTCCTTGTAACCTCTGACATCATGAAAACTAGACAGTAGCAAGGAAAATTCCAGATGTGTACCAACTTGAATTTTCTATGTCTTATAATTGAAGTGCATGGTGTCTTCAGCATTGGAGTTTTACCAGATAGTTTTGGTAGGTAACCAAGAACAATGGCAATATCCTCTATTGTTTTGGGGGTGTGGTCTCCCCATGACAAACATCTATCAAGAGATATCCCATATCTGTCACTCATCTTTTTGTTTGCTAATCTATGGTATCTGGGAAAATCAGGATCCCAAACTGCCAAGTATTAATTCACTCAGACATTTGGTTCAAGTATCCCTTATATACACACTCCCCAGTCACACTATGCCTTTATACAGACATCATACCACTATAATTATTACTAGAAACAAAGTTTTTGTTAAGGGTATGTACTTTTACTACTGACAACTTTCAAAGGTCCTTAAATTCTTATTAATGGGATATATGTAGTTCAAAGTAGTTCTAACATGCCGTCATTGAGGATTAATTTCATTTTATCCTCACCCCATCCCATTCTATAAAGTAGTAGTGACCTGGCAAGTAACAGTTTAATACAATAGTGAACTCTGGCATTTCAATAATTTCTCAATTTTTTTGTAAGTTGGACAATTTCTGTATATAAACATCATCTCAAATTATTGGTTTCTAGGTTTTTAAAGACAAAATACAACTTTTAAAACAGTAAGCATATAGTCTTTAAATGAAAGTTACTGTGAATATTATATATGAATTTGATTATAATTAAAATATTCTTATAATGCCAAAATAATGAGGAAAATAATTATTTCATTTCTCCTGTGACTTAAGAATTCTGTGCCATTTACCAATAATGAACACACTAGGAAGAAATCAGGAAAATAATCCCATTTACATTAGCCTCTAAATAAAAATACAGGAGATAAAATACATTTACAACGAAAACCATAAGACACAGCAGAAGGAAACTGAAGAATACACTAGTCAAAGATTTTGAATGCTCATACACTTGTATACAGAACATTTGAAATTATGCTACATCCCTACAAAGCTATAGGAACTAAAACAACCTAATACACACACACACACACACACACACACACACACACACACACACACAGTAAGAGAGAGAGAGAGAAAGAGAGAGAGAGAGAGAGAGAGAGAAAGAGAGAGAGAGAGAATCTTTATAAATGGTTCAAGGGAAACTTGATATGTGTATAAAGAATATTAAAACTTGATGCTTGTCCCTTACCAAAATTAACTACAAATGGACCAAACACCTTAATGTATGACCTGAAACTACTAAAGGAAACATTGTAAAATCAAAGCAATGTCAATGACTTTATGAATAGCGCTCTGATAATTCAGAAAATAATAGTGAGAATTAACAAATGAGACTACATCAAATTAAATAACTTGTGCATAGCACAGTAAGCTAACTAACTGTGTTAGGGAAGCATGAACAAATAGCATAAACAATTTGCCTGCTAGTCATCTGATAGAGGATTAGTATCCAGAATATATGAAGAACTCACAATATCAAAATAACAAATCAACAGTAATATGATTAATAATTGGACAAATTAATCAACTGTTATTTTTCAAAGAAGAGATACAAAAGCCAATAAATAGCTGAAAGTATGTCAATCATACTTATGGAGAAAATGGAGATCAAAATTGTACAAGATCCATTTTATCCCAGTTAGAAAGGCTATCATCATAAAAAAATACACACAAAAAAAATGCTAGTAAAGATGTAGGGGAAAGGAATAGAATCTTTATACACTGTTGTTGGTGATATAAATTAGTAGTTACTGTGTAATATAGTAGAAATGTTACTCAGAAAACTCAATCACTACTATTGATCTAGCTCTATCTCTCTTATATATAATCCAGAGAAATCATAGTCTGTATAAAGTAGGCATACCTATACACCCATGTTTAGCACTATTTTCATTAATAAAGTTACAGAATTAGTCTATATGCTTATCAATGGAAATGTATCAAAAATGCGATGCTCATATGTGACTGTTACTTTTAACTATCACCTTGATATAATCATTTAGGAAGAAAGTCTCAATGAAAGATTGTCTAGACCTGATGGGTTTGTGGGCCACAATGTTGGGGATTATCTTGATTTTGTTAGCTGAAGTGTGAATATACATCTATTTTGACCAGAACCATTTTCTTGTTTGAGATCCTGAACTATATAAATATACATAAAAGAGAGGCCACATCCATTGTGGGTATCATTCATTTGTTTGGGCTTCTGGATTATACAAATTAGGAAGAGATGAGCTGAGCACAAGTATATATGCATTCATTCTCTGTCTACTCTTGACTGTGGATGTAGGTAACTGCTTCAGTTAACACTTTCTTAAATTCCTAGCGATAATGGACTGTAACCTAAATGTAAGCTATATAACTTAATGTTGCTTTGCTTTTGCAGGTTATTTCTTTCTCACAACAACAGGAAACAAAGCCAGGACAATTCACAAAAAGAATATTTATCCATAAACAAGAACAAAATCTTGTGGGTTCCCCCCTCAAAAAAAATATGTATATATGGAACTAGAAATCATGATGTTAAGTGCAATAAACAAGATCAGAATGACAAGTATCACACTATTTCTTTCATATGTAGAACCTAGTCTGTTGAATCCCTCAAGAAGCTGGGATGAATGCATTTTTCATTATGAGATGGTTGTGAGCCCACTGTGCTAGAGGAGGACTATAGTGGTTAGATTATGAAATTTCCCCCACAAGATCATATCTTTGAACACTTGTTCTCCAGGTGGTAATCCTGTTTTGTTAGTTCATGGAACCTTAGAAGATGAAGCCTCACTATCAGATATAGGTCACTGGGGGAGGTCTTTAAGCTTTTAGAGCCCAGTTCCACTTACCTACTCTCTGCCCCCCAATGTTGCAGTGTGACCAGCTGCCCATGCTCATACCACAAACCTTTCCTACTTTGATGGACTTTTCTCCTCAAAATACTAGACAAAATAAGCCTCTTTTCTTTAAGATGGTTCTTGTCAGGAATTTAAGCATATCCTCTGTTTGTATTTTCTACTAGAATGGTATATTGTTAAAAGCACTGAATTTATACTATGTGTTTTTATTAGCTAAAATTGTATTAAATTTTTTTTAGATCTTGCTTCTGTCCACTTTTTTTCTGACCAAAAGCTTTAACCAAATACAATATTCTGCCTACTTATAATTCCTCCTTTATAGCCTCTTGGCCATGGTGGCTCATGTGTGTCCACCCTCATATGAACTACAGGTAATTTTCTCTTTACCTTTGTTTTTGAGCAATTCACATTGTGCTCTGGGAATAATTTTCCAGAAGCTTCTATTTTTAAATTTTAATCATTTTCACGTGGGGCCTGTGGCACTTCATGCATCTTTTGTTTACAGTTACTGAAATTTTGTGAATTTTTTGTCTGCCAATGCCAATTTTTTGTCTGTCTCATCTCTTTTGTAGAGTGTTACATGCAATTACATTACATTTAGATTTTTTAATGTTTGTATTTGTCCATTGACAAGTTCATGCAGGCATATGATACATTTGGGTCATATTCACCACTCATTAGCCTCCTTTGCTCCCTCCTACCCCCTCTACTATCCTCTTACATCTTCTCAACAAGTTTCCTTTTTACTTTCATGACTTCTGCCCCCTCTTTATATCTGTGACCCACTCATTTTATTTATGGTTGCTTGCATACATGAACATGAATGTGAGATTATTTACTGAAAGCTTACCAAAAGCAGCACAACTAAAAAAAAAAAAAAAGAAAAAGAAAAAAGAAAAAAGTAAAGAAAAAAGAAAGAAAGAAAGAAAGAAAGAAAGAAAGAAAGAAAGAAAGAAAGAAAGAAAGAAATATTCAGTCTCCCCTCTTCCAGCAGCCATTAACTGCCAACAGTTCAGCAAGGGACTGGGCCTCTTGAGTCCCTCCCACTGCCATGTTGACAAGCCTGGTTTGTTCACATGAAAACAATTTAAGCCTTTGAGGTCTTTTTGTGTTTTTTTTTTTTTCCTCACAGTTTCATGTATGTGTATAATAGATTTTTATCATCAGATTCATCTCCATGACTCCTTTATTTTTCTTTCTCTTATTGAACCATTCATCTTTTGAAGTAGTCTACTATTTCCATGTCCTTTGTAGGTGAGAGTCACTGAGTTTAATTAGGGTTGCTTGCATCAGCGTGGAGCTTGGCCAATGCCAACATAGAGTGGCTATTCTAATGAGGAAAATGCCTCACCTTCCCTGGGGAACACATGATCTACCAATAGCTCTTTAGTGAAATGTAAGGTCAAATGAGCCCCTTCCCATCCATGATGGAATGCTAACAGGCCCAATGTAGGGTGGGACTCACAAAGATAGCTATAGTTGCTGTGGCTTCATGAGAAGTCAAGTCTTCCTTGAGACAAGAGCACTTAAGTGTTTGGTCTAGTAATACTCTCCATTTTGGAGGCAAAGCCTTATTCCTCTAATGGTCCTGCATGTCTTATTTTCAATCAGGCTGTCAAATATGAGAGATGTTGGCATCTTTGTGGGAGTGCAGAATATTCTTCCTTCCAATCCTCACTGATGAGTTCTTTCTCCATCTTTCAGTTATGTCTGTACATGTTCTGTTCTTTTTAACAAAACGAAATCCTTGCAAGGAGCCTTTGCACGTTTCCAGAGTTTTCCCCCTTTGCAACTGTCTTCTATTTAATAGTCTACTGTGTGAATTCTCACCACCTCAATCTATCTGTGCTCTCGTTTCTTTCTGTATCCCATGCTGTCCTCCAAGGCTCTCTTCCTTTCCCTGGGCTATGACCAATGGACTCTCATTTTGATTTCTCTCTTTTCCACTGTACTTCTGCATGCCCCATCTCCTTTGTCTCTGAATATTGAAGGGCCCCAGAGAATATTCCTGTTTTCTTTCACTATTCATTTATTTACTGTTATTTTATTTCATTTATATGCTAATGACTCTCCAATTTACATTTTTACCTTAGACAACTTATCTAAGATACACTTAACATGTTGAATCTTTGGCTTCCATGTATATCTTATGGCTGGTACTTTAAGGTAACACATCCCAAACTAAACCATGAGCGCTTTCTCAGAATAGCCCTTCCTTTCAAATCTTCCCAATGACAGTTGGTAGTTATACCAACCTCCCATTTCCAGATGCTCAAACCCATGGAAAATCCTTGATATCAGAATTTCTTTCATGGCCTATTGGGAATATAGTTCAGATATCCTAACATGCACAAAGACATAGACCCCCCCTCCCCACCACTATAAGAAAAGATATTTAACTTTAAAGATTTTCTTTACATTCTTTGTCTAATGTTTGGACCATTCTCCTAATTTCATCTTCAAAATATATTCTCAAATTTTAAAAAATAGAATATATTTTATTTATTCTTTGACAATTTTATCCATATATATCTAGATCATACTCACCCCCAACTTCCCACTCCCCACTTTTTTGGGTACCTCTAACAGTCTCCTTCTCTTCTTTAGGTCCCACATCCTCTTCTTCTTTTGTGTTTATTTAGTGAGTCCAAGTATGTTGACCAATGAACTATTGACTGATCTTGTTGGCTTGACCTGGTGCAGCATTTGTGTAGGTCACCATGGCTTCACCGAGTTCAACAGCTGTGGTGCCATATCCAGAAGACAGCATTTCACAACACTTCTCCTTACCCTCCAGCTCTTACGTTCTTTATGGCTCCTCTTCCACTAAGTCTCCAGGATGAGGTTGTGACATAGATGTCCCATTTAGAGTTGAATTCTCAATAGTCCCCCATTCTCAGCATTTTGACTACCAAAACCTCTTCTTTGCACAACTGTCTTTGTAAGCAACATTGCCTTTTCTCCAGCATGTCTTTCAAAATTACAGTGATATCTATATAACATAATGTGGGTATCCATGTTTTCATTAGACAGTAATTTAGAAAATAAATTACAGATATTATGTATAGCATTAACATTGGAAAATATTTTAGAGGCATAAACAGCTAAAGAATTTCATCTGAAGGCCTACACATAAATTTATTTTATTATACTTTCAACAAAGTTTTGATAATTCCCCAAATGTGGGTTTTTCAATGTGTTTCTTATAAATAAATTGGGCTTATGGGGTTTGAAAGACTATATCAGAATACTATCTTCATTCCCTTATGCCAGGCAGTACCTAATTTCTGTATGATATCATGCTAATATTAACCATACTGAATTCCAGGATCAGTGACTAGAGAATTCCTTTTTTCAATTCATATGCTTTATTTTCTGGAAGCAAGTAGATATGTCTTATGTCTTATTCTCACTAAAAACTTAGAGATCATTTACATCTTTCTGTAAGAAAGTTTTGTCTATTGTCCATTTTTTAAATTGCATATATCATTATGATACATGGGTGTTTATTTCACGATTTGGTTTATAATCCATTTCTAGATTTTATTCTGTTGTTCAGCTTCTACTATCTTAGTCCTTAGGGGCTCTTTGCTGTTTTTATGCCCTTTGACATAACCCCATACTTTCTTTAACCACATCCTCAAACATTTGCTTTTCAAAGAATGAAACAAAGTAATAACTGAAGAATGTTTAGCTTTTTAACACTGTGCCCTTCATGAGAGTAACACATTTGTCATTGGCTTCAATTACTACTGGAGCAGGATGCCTTAGGGACAGCTGTTTAATTGGGTTAGAATGCTCTGGTAAAGTGTTGTTCTTAAGTCTAGCTCAAAGCTGGCTGGTGCTTTGGAATTCCCCAACCTACATAACCTCCTCAAATTCTTCTTTACCACCGAACAAGCAAGTGGGTGCAAATAGGCCCCACCTTAAATTGATACCTATGACAACCTTTACATTTTCAAAATTTAATAGTAGCACTCTTTAAGGAAAATACAGTTGACAAAATATTTGCATTTAGTCCATAAGATGTACTATAAAAACAAAATGAAAAGCAAACAAAACTGTGTGGTTGGAACTCCAAAGACAATCAGGTGGCAAAGACCACATTGTAGGTGCTTTTATATTTTCTGCCCTTTCGAGTGTTGTTATACTCCAGAATAGATGAATATGCATGGAGGTCAAAACATGAGCCATATCCTGCTCAGCATAACTGAATCATGATCATATGGATTTCTCTGTAGCAAGGATACCCTGTATGTGTATATTTGAAATTAGAGAAAACAGTATACCTCTTAAGTTTAAAGTAAGTTGATAAACCAGTATGGATTGTGGCTATTAAGATCTATCTACTCCATTTTTTTTTTAAGCTAGCAGGTTTTTCCATTAAAATGTGTAGTTGCCTATGTTGACATCACAGTGAGTGTTCAGAATAAACTTTTATCCCATATCACTTTCACTTAGTCAAATGTTTTGGTTAATATTAACATTAACAAATTCCAGATGTCAATAATTAGGTTTAATCCAACTGAACATTTCACCAGGCACTTTCCTCAGACTGAGAATAAGAAGACTTTCCATAAACATGTGTATTGGATTTTTAGACTATCTTGGGATAAAATAGTTGTGTTTAGTGACTAAACATATCATTACACAGATGCCTGAGACCCTTTTGCAGCTGTTCTCTCCAGTTTGTTTCTCTGTAGCCCCCTGGCTTGTCTTTCGTTCCTGTGGGGAGAAATATACGGGTGTGTAGGGGGGGAGTTCCTGACGAGGGGTTTTGGCTGATTTTGTAATGTGTCTGCAAAATGCTAAGCTTGCATTGTAATGAGGTCAGATTTCCTCTCTGAGCAAGGTCATACACCAGGGTTGGTAGAACTCCAAGGAAAATCAAGTGCTGACAGAAACAACTACAAGGTGGTGACTCCTTGGGTGGCAGTCTGTCCTTCCCGAAGATCAGAAAGGCTCAGATCAGTGGCTAGGTTCAAGTTACCTTTTAAAGCTGAATCACACCATGTACTCTTCTGACCACTAGGAATTTTACTGCAGGGGTGTTTAGGGGTCTGGGGAAAACCATGTGTGTAGATTCTCTAAGAAAGCAGGGCCCTTATGTTTCGTCCTTATATCCCAGACAAACATGTGTTCTGTGTTTTTAATTTACTTTTCAATGCAATGATCTAGACTTGCTATGTGGGTACACATGCTGCAGGAAATGTTTATTCTGCTTGAAAACTCTCCCTCCTCCCCTTCTCTGCATGTGAGTGCTTCTCTTTTGAATATTGATGAAATCCTCAGTCTCCAGAGTTGCACAGAACTCAGAACTTGCCTGTCCTGGAGAAGCTTCAAACTTGAAGTACTAGCAAAAACACAAGGAATGAGCTCAACAAACAGTGTGCTAAGCCTTTCTTTAACAGAATACCAAGGATTCGGGGAGCAGAGTAGTTAATGAATTAATCTCTTTTTCAAAATTCTGTTTTATTTCAGTGTAGAAAACAAAATTTTATATGTATACATACATATATAAAATACTACACACACACACACACACACACACACACACACACATACACACACACACGGTACTTTTCTACAAAACAAACAAACAAACAAACAAACAACAACAACAACAAAACAGTGAAGACCATCCAATGAAATTGTGGCCAGCAACATTAAGCCCACTAATGTTCCAATTATGAGGAACACACTGGAACATATCAGGAAACTGCTCCTACACTTCCATTTCCATTTCACATCAATTATGAAAAACACAGTCATCTCCTTGCCCAAGCCCAGGAAAGAACTTGAACAGAAGAGAGCAGGTCTGACACCAATTGAAAAAATAGTTGACTACCAGGCAATGATCATATTTTCACTTTAAATATTCTTTCATTCCCAAGGTACATCAGTCTTTGTTTGCAATGTGACTTTGCTTTTCTTAAAATGCATGAAGAATGTCAGGTGTGACTGAGCTCTGGATTTACAAAAAGCAAAGGACTCTGAGTAAATTCATCTTAGGGTCCATTAGTTCAGTCGGAAAAGGTTGCCTGGATATGATAGTTTGACATTTACTCAGTACCTGCAGTGCATGGTGTGGAAAGGAAGAGAAAAATCTATAAACTTACAGATGCAGGTGTGCACCCACACATATGCGTGTACACACACACACACACACACACACACACACACACACACACACATGCGTAGTCTATAAAGCTTCCATAGAGTCAGATTATCTTGATCCACTCCAAATAGAAATGGAAGATCCAGTTTCTCAAGAATAACGTAATGATAAGTATCATCTTCCTCTCGAAATATTGTGTGAACCTTATGAAAACTTCATTTGTACTCTCCACAAGTCCTTACCACCAATTAATTTTCACTCTCAAACTGGTGCCAACCATAAACTCAGGTTACAAAATTCTATGATCTGCAAATCTCCCTAAACAATGGTGGCTCCTATTCCTAGAACAGTATTGTGCTGTACATAATATTAATTGTCTCTGGTGACAGAGATCATTTTAGAGAGAGCTGAGAGGACTTGGCTAACTTCTTCTGTCTCCTTATTTGTACTTCTCTGTAACATATTTGAGACACAGCCAGGTGGAGACACTGAATTTCCCTGGAAGCCAACTCACCATCATAAGTTCTTCTGCCTTGTAGGGATTCCTGTGGTTTTTTTTTTCATAAATGGGTCAGAAAACATAAAGCAAGGTTGAGCTTGCTTGGTGTGAGCTCAACTGTGTATTTAGTCAATCATACTGTATAGATTTGAGAGACACAGATTCCAAAAGAATCTTGACTGCTGAGAAATCACCACAACTATTTGGTCTGGGTGGACAAAATGAAATTATTTCCATATGGGGAAATACATCATCACATTAAAGTGTATTTGGATCATTTCCACCGTGTTCACATACCTAGCACATCTTCACTGATACCTACACTTTTGTACATTCTTGTCTTTCTTATCAGAATTTCTTCCTTAAAGAAATCTCACCTTAACCTTCTTTGTCTACCTGCAGAAATTCATTAATCTTTTCCTCAAAACCAGTATAGACACTACCTCTTCACAAACAGCTCTGGGTTTATTACTGCCTAGCAATGCAAATTCAGTTTATGGGACCCAAGACTGGGCTTCAGTGATGGGGACTCAGTGTTATGAACACTTTCCCAGGATGTAAGCATTATCTTCTACATAGGCTATGGTTTTGAATGTATGCAAAAACACAGAACTGATCTACAAGTTACCACAATACCTACCACTTAAAACCTACTGAGCAGACATGGATCAAGCTGGATTTAGCTAATATGCAATCAGAAATTTCTTTTTTTTTTTACTTTTTAAACAATATATTTGAGTCATATTCTTTTCCTCAACTCCTCCCAAATGCCCCCCTCTACTTACCCAAATTTACATTCTTTATATATTTCTCTTAAAAAAAAAAGCCTAAACCAACCCAAACAAAAAGAAACATAAAACAAAATAAAAACATGGATTCTTTTTTGTGTTTGGCTAATGGTTCCTGAACACACTATAATTATTATACTAAAACAACATATCAATAAAACAACTTCTAATGACACATTGATAAACCCATAAATCAGTGTCTTTTGCAACCCTTATCAGAGGTTCTTCTTGCAGTAGATGGAAATGAACACAATCCCACAAACTGAAAATGTGCAGAGACTAAAGGACTTGGGAGTACCCAGTCCTAAATGGAAAGTCTTTAACAAATTCCTCCCCTCAGGGCTCAGAGATCTATGCAGAAAAGGAAGCAGAAAGATTTCATGATCCAGAGGTGATGGATGACTCCAAGGAAATAACATTTTCTAGACAGAACCAGGCTGATGCTCATGCTACCTCACAGAGACTGTGACAGCCTTCACAAGACCTGCTCAAGGTAAAATCAGGAATTGCAATGATAAATGTGTTGGAGTCAAAAAGGACTTTAGATGCCTTTTAGTTCCATCTATTTAATTTATAGATGAATAAATTGCACCCAGTGCTGCAAATGGCTGATTTATTTTGCTCTGGTAGGTAGAAGAAGAACACCTTGGATTAGTATTTGATTCCCATGTATCCATCCTTTCACAGTATCAGGCTGTCTTCCAAGCTGCTGAAATGAAAAGCTGTTCTATTTCACTATCCCACTAGGAAAACATTGAGTCTATGAAATCCTGACCTTGGGCAGCATCCCTGGGGAGAGAGACCTCCATTTCCTTCCAGTGTGTTGGATGACTGTGCCTCTAAGGAAATCGAGCAGTCTCTTTATCCAGTTTTGGTTCTCAGGTTAAATCAATCTCTTGCTGTACTTCTCTTTTGAAGAGCACAGAGTTCTCTACAGGTACTAATTAGGCCTCATGACACTGCCCTGTGGAAATGCTCTTTTTATTATGACTAAAGGGGTACTAAAAGTATTTAAAATGTTCAAGGGGATGCTAGGAAAAAGCTGGGCTCTCGGTACTGAAAATATTGAGGGCCAGGAAGCTCACCAGCACTGCTTAGGAGAAAGCAAGGAAAATGGAATGAGGTGGATCTATGCAGCACATCTTCAGAGGACAATCTATTGAGCCTGTTGGACCAGCCTTCTATCCTTCTGCTCTAGCTCTCCATTCAGCGTACACTCTTCAGCTTCTCTTTTTCTCTCTTGTAACTGCACCTTTAATAGCCTAATGGCAACCTCTGATGGTGATCTGTTTAAGTACATAGACAGCCATGATTTGCATAGGCCATCATCATTTAGATAGCTTTGTGTTGTTGTTCTGCCTTGAATTCTACAGTTTAAGATGAAAGTATATCTCTTGGTTCTTTTGTGTTTATATATCCACTTGGATCTACACTAAACTCCACTTAGCACATCTGCTGGGAATTTTAATTATTCTCATTGAAGTTTTTGTTCTGTGTGTTTGGTTTTCTACACAATCCACATCATGCCTTTGAGGAGATGGGGTATCTCTTGTAATTAAGAGGAGCTGTACAATCTACTACTGTGCTAGTTGTTGCTTACATGGTCATTAGTTGGACCATCTGCATCTCAAGAATGGAGTAGATGGGTTGTTCAGAGTCTCCTTTGGAATACATTCTCTCCACACACAATCCCACCCACAGTCTCTAGTAATCATCATTATGTTCTGTGCCCCTGTGTCTAACTTTTAAGATTTTACCTATAAGTAAGGTCATATAACACTTATCATTTAGTATCTAGATTTATCCAATTATCCTTGCCCCTCCACAGATGAATAGGCAAGGAAGTGTTGTGCATGCATAATGAAATGTTAATGATGTTGAAGGGAAGAGAAAGGCATGTTGTTATGCCACTATTTCCTAGAAGCATACTCTGACATTTCCCAGGATTCTTAAAAATTTTCCATTGTACTATTGATTCTCAGCCAAGCTGTATTATTGCTCCCATTGCACTATTTGATTAGGATAGGCCTTGATGTCTTTACTTCTTATCATTATGAAAATTATTTTTGTTTATATATGATATACATATTTATATATTATGTGTATTTGTGTGTATGTATGATATATGTGAATGATTTTTGTTAAAATGGACACACAAGGCATGGTAAACCTTTAGAGGTCAGAGGACAACTTTGTATATTGGTCCTTGCCTTTCACCTTGTTTGAGATAGGATATCTCTTTGTTCTCTGTTGCGTATGCCAAACTAGCTGGCCCATGAGCTTCTTGGCCTTCTCCTGTCTCTACTTTTCATTCATCACAGGGACACTGAGATCATAGAGTTATTGTCTAATGAGTATAGAATTCTAGTTTTTTTAAGAAGAGAAAGTTCTGAATATTAGTCATATCTAATATTCAAGTAAATTCATGTGTTGAAGAGTAGTTTATTTTCTTGTCCATTAAAGAAAACTTTTTAACATATTTTCTTTTGAAAAGACTGACAATTCATTGGCCTATCTATTATGACCATTATGGAATTTTCCCAATTGACTCTAAAGGCTTAATGTGGAAAGGGGTCCTACTCCTAGACAAATAACTACAGATCACTAATGACTAAAGGTAGAAAGAGAATTGTCCTCTCCAGGTATGACCCCCCTTATTGCTGACCAATGTAGAATAGTCAACCTTGAATCTATATATACACAACAACAAAAATGAACTCAACATGTTGTGTGTATATGTGTGTGTTTGTGTATATAACACATACATGTTTGTGTATGTAGCAATAATAATCAAGAAAAAATGGGACTGTCAACTTGAAAGTTGCAAGGAAGAACAAAGGACAGTAGCTGAGATGGCACGTAGGAGGGAAAGGGAAGGGGAAAAGTAGCATAATTCTATTTCAATTAAAAATATATTAAAATAAGTTAATTAAATTAACTAAAAATGAAAAACAACCAAAAAGCTAGAAGAAATAGCAGAGGTCTAGCTTTTCTGCTGTGGCGGTGAATGTGAGAACAGGGCCTCATCTAGCTGAGGAATAAAAGGCCTACACCAGCAAACCAGAAAGTCCTGAGGAATTGGACCCAGTTCTTTCGTGTAGTATTGGGCCATCACTCTACTTATACAGCTACTGTTATTGTCAATTTAAAAACATTGGACTGTTATACTTAAAATAGTCAAGACAAATTTGTGTTAAATGTATTTTATTATACTTTTCAAAAGAATGAGCAGTCTAATAAAGGTAAATTTTAAATTAGAAGCAATAATGGTATCAAGTAACAAGTCCAAGAAATAAAACACGCTAAATTCAGTTGATGGTGAAGTTCTCCAATTACTCTTCCCATCACTATGATTCATGCTTGAAAGAAGCAATGTAAGGAAGGATTTAGTGTTGGCTCACAGTTTGAGAGGATATCCTCAGTCATGATAGGAAAGGCATGGAGACAAGAACAGGCTTGCTGTTGGGCAGAAGAAGCCTCAGGTAGTTAATTACATGGTCTTGGGAGTCAGGAAACAGAGTCTAGACAGCATCAGTCCTGGGCCATTATCATAAGCCCTCCTCACCCCCAGAAACCTGCTTCTTCCAGTGATACCTCACCTCCTAAGGGTTCTGCAACCATTCAAAATAGTATCAGGAGTGGGGTACCAAATATTCTGACTCATAAACCTATGGAGTACATTTCATCCTCAAGATGTAACACCACCCCAGAAGGAATTGAGATTCTTAAAGTGTAAATCCTTAAAATTTTCTCAAAGAATTAATGAATTTCATGGGAATGCAAAGCAAGATAATCATGGTTGAGTTGGGGCTAGTTCAAAACTAGAAAGCTTTCATGTGGATAAGGGGAGACTAGAAGATTAAGAGATGGCTCTAATAGAAACTAGCATCAAAACATTTGCTGACAATATGCTATGACACCTCCACAACCCCCAGACACACATTGTCTGTGAAGGCAACTAGGAAGGAGAAGAAAAGCAGAAAGCCATGAATAAAGCTGGTAACACACCCAAGAACACAGGGAGAATGTGAAGTGGAAGGAGGAGACAGACAGGTATACTCCTGGAATTCTTAAGCTTGTTGTTAACATTAAAGTCTGCTGATATTGGGAGTTCAAAGGTGAAGTTACTATCTTTCATTTATACTTGGAAATTACCAAGTACTAACATTTAAAAGATTGTTTCCCATTTAAAGGCTTAATCTTGAGAACATTCTTGTAACAATTCATTTTTCTCATTTTAGAACTATGATGAGTGGAACCTAAATCATCTGCCAGGTGGGTGAAAATATCACCCCTGTTTTCAGAGTCTGGTGCTCATCAGAGCCAATGCTTTCACGCTCTCTACCTCTTCAGCTATTTGCTTGCTCTCTCCTTTCAGTCCACATCCTTCAGGGCCTCCTCCTCCTCCTCCTCCTCCTCCTCCTCCTCCTCCTCCTCCTCTACCTCTTCCTCCTCTTTCTCCTCTTTGTTTACCCTTCTGCCCCCACACCATCTTCTTTCTCAGTCTTGCTGGTAATTTTCATGTCTTGAAAACATATTCTTTAAGTTTGTATCTCTTCTTATAAAATTGAGTTGTTTTCTTGCCCTTCTGTTCCTTGTATGTGTTAAGATATTCACTCTGCTAAAATATGGGACTCACAAATATTTCTTAATATCATGTTCATTGTTTCCTCCCTCTGTTGTTTCCTTTGCTCTGTTTAACTACTCCAGGTTGCTATAATGTACTTGTCAATTTTTTTTGCTATTGTTACCTATGATTTTAGATTCATAGCCAAAAACAAAATTGTCCAAATTCACATCAAAACCTTCTTACTCATGTGAGCTTGAGTAGTTTTATATTTTCAGAATTTACTTTGACAACTTGATGCCATTCTGAATTTAATTTTATATATTGAGATAATCCTAATTTGATCCTTCTACTTGTGAGTATCCAGTTGTCAACAATAATTATTGAAGAGACTGTCATTTTGCCTTTAGGTTTTCTTGACACCTTGTCATGCATCAATTGAATATACATGCTTGGATTTGTATCTTTATTCTTTTCCATTGGTCAAGTGGTGTATGTGATTGTGGGGTTTTTGTTGTTGTTGTTATTTTTTGCAACATCATTATGCTGCTTTGATTATTGGAACTTTGTGAGATACTTTGAAATCATACGATGTGAAGCATCCAACACTGTTCTTTTTGCTCAGGCTCCCTTCAGCTATTAGAGTTGATTTTAATGTCATGAAGATTTTGGTAAGAATTGTATTGCATCTGTCCCTTAGTATAAATAGCATAGATAATTTAATACTATTAATTCTATCTATAAGCACTAGCTCTCTTTTCACTTTTGTTTCTTTAATTTCATCAATAAGTCATGTTTTACAATGCATGAATTTTATGTTTTTAAGTTATATTTATTCCTGTCTGATTTTCTTGGTACTTTCAGGGAAAGTTGCTTTCTTTTCTGTATTGTTTATTACTACATAGAATTTTACCATTTTGATTCTGTATTCTGTATAGTTATTGACTTTGTTTATTCCAATAGGCTTTTAATAACTTCTTAATGGTTTTATTCATGAAATACTACATTATCTGACAAGTTTAACAATGTCTCTATTTATTTTGGTTTCTTGCCTGATTGCTTTGGTTGGGATTTCTAATACTGTGTTGACAAGAAACAGTGAGAGTAAGCATTTTTGTCCTATTTATTGATGTCAAAGGAAAAACCTTCAGTTTTTGGCCATTGAGTATAAATGCTCTGAGCTGCTGCTCTGTTGCCTTTATGACACATTGAGTCACATTTTTCCATGCTTTCTTTATTAAGAAAAATCTTAAGTACTTATACTCATTTCAAACACTGTATTTACATCTTGTTTTAATACTAATTCCCAATTTTCCTCTTTCATCTTTTTTTCTAAAATGATGACTTATGGTCATTTATGACATAAAAATGGAAAAAAGATCTCTGCCTTTTCCCAGAGTATGAAACTGGAGGCAGAAAATGGACATTTTTTTTTTAATCATTGTAATTATAAAAGAGAATAAAGTTATCCCATTTTCACCAAAGGATACAGTATTGAATTTTTTTTTAACATAAAGGACCACTAATTTACAGGCAATGAACTCTATGCTGTGTAAGAAGAAAGAGTCTCTTCTCTCAGTTGTTCAATCAGTCAAGGTCCACATGATGATAAAGAAAAATAAAGAATAGATATGACTGACAAAGATATTAACAAAGATCACGTGGCAATATTAGTATTGATAGTAATAGTAACAGTGATAATTGATGAAGAGAAGATAATCTACCTGTTTCAGATACACCTGCATTTTTCAGAACATAAAACATATGTAGAGTGTGGTAGTTTGAATGTAATTGGCCCCCTTAAACTCATAGGAAGTAGCATTATTATGAGGTGTGTCTTTGTTGGAGTAGGTATGGCCTGTTGGAGGAAGTATGTAACCATAAGGGTGGGCTTTTGAGGTCACCTGTGCTCAAATTGTGCCTAGTGTCACAGTTTACTTTCTGTTGCCTGTAGGATCAAGATGTAGAACTCTTAGCTCCTTCTCCAGCACCATGTGTGCCTACACACCACCATGTCTCACCATGATGAAATTGGAACAAACCTCTGAAACTATAAGCCAGCACCAGTTAAATGTTTTCCTTTATAGGAGTTGCTATAGTCATGGTGTCTCTTCATAGCAATGGAAACCCTAACCAAGGGATAATAATAGAGAAGAAAATGTACCTGGAGTCTCAAGCAAGTTTGAAAGAAATGGTCATGTTACATTGGGCCAACTAAAGGTGAAATTAATACTGTAAATTTGAGAAATGGAATGATGAAGCAATTGAACTTGATTATTTCCTAGATCTTGGTCCCTACATTGAATTGCTTATTCAAAGAAGAACAGAGTTGCTCAGAGAAAGTGTTTGAGTTAAGTGCCGCACATAGACATAAATAACCAGAATAAAAAACTATAGTCATATGCTGTGCATGAAAACCTGAAGTGCTCAAACATGGAAGAGGATGTGTAAAGGATAAAAAAGGAGCCAGACAGAAGCTGTTTGAAGAAGACCTGCCCAAGTCAGTTTAAATATATATATTTCAAAATAAATAATTAAACTAATTAATTATAATCCACTGAATAAAACAATACAGGAGTTTTTCTTTATGAGAGGATAAACACTGGAGAGGTAGAATAGTAGTATACCAGCTAGAAAAGTACAAATGCATAACAACCACCAAAATAGTAATGAAACCAAATAGAAAGGAATAATAAGTACAACTTCAGAAATTTTTAGAGGAAAATAATATTTAAGCAGTTTTAAACTATCACTTTCCCTGAAGTAGTTATTAATTATGTAGAGAAAATCCTTACTTTAATCAAAGAGTTAGTGTACCAGTTACCCAAAAATGGAACAGGTAAGTTGACACTATATACTTCTTCATTGAGAACGCTGATAATGAAGTGGCCCAAGTTTACTTTTGTAGCATTCCTCTCTGAAAATGCAAGTCTTAAGCCTAAAAACTGAAAAAACTTTAGACATGGGAAAAAGATATGTGATATACGTGATACCATTCAAATGTAGCTTGTAAATTCCTGGTACTCAGGAGGCTGAGGCAGGAGGATCATGAGTGTGAGGGCAGCATGTGTTACACAGAGACCTTGTCTTAAAACAACAAAAACAATAACAATAATAATAATAGCAAACCCATTAAGCTAGGCCCAGTAGTTCATACCTGTAATCTTAGCACTTGGAAATCAGAAGTAGGAAGATGCTATGAGTTTGAGGGTAACCAGGGCTACACAGTTATTAAACTCATTGAGCTAACACATTTGAAGGTTTGTTTTTGTTTTAACTATTCAGCAAATATCTGACATTTACTAGGTACTGTTTAAATACCTATTCACTTTAAAATTGCATTAATTTTTATAGGTTTTTGAATTTTTTAATTATTTTTTTTCATATATTATTTATTGATCATGTTTTCCCCTTCTAACTCCTTGCAAATCCTCTCCCCCAGCTAGGCATTCTTCATCTCTCCAAAACAGACAAACAAAACTGTGGTGATGTTTTATTTGTGCTGAAATGTGATATTTTATTTGTGCGTTAATAAATAAAGCTTGCCTGAAGATCAGGGGGAAAAGGACAGCCATTTTAAGTAAACAAAGTCAGGCAGCACATGCCCTTAATCCCTTAGCAGGCAGGACCTCTGTGTGTTCAAGGCCACACTAGGGAACAGAGACAAGCGTGGTGACACACTCCTTTAATCCCAGTAACAACCATAGAGGCCTGGAGGTCTGTACACACAGACAACAGTGACAGAGCTGTGTAGGAAGAGGAAGTGAGGTAGCTGGGCTAAAAGCCAATGAAAGGGCATAAAAGCAAAGCGTATAAACCTGGGTAGACAGGAAGTCATGCTCTTTGGAAGCTGCAGACTTGGTTAGGTGAGTTTAGCTTGTGGCTTTCTGTATTTCCCTGATCTCTCTAAGGCTTTAACCCAAATTTCTGGCTCTGTGTTTTTTATTTAATAAAAACATTTAGAAATTCCGCTATACAAAACAAAACAGCACATACAAGACATCATGGAGTCTTCTTTGTGTTGGCCACCTAACTACTCCTGAGAATGGGGTCTTCCCAGTAATGCAGTTGTTATTCCCAGTATTACTCCATTGGAGAGAACAGGTATTCCTTTGCTCAGAATCTATCAATTTCAAATACCTTGTTGCTTAAGGATGGTTAAGACTTCCTGCCCAAGCGCCCTAGTTTTGACAGTTTTAACTCAAGTCTCTCTAAACGTAACTTCCCAAGTGTTTTAGAAATTCAGGTATAAGTCACCATTTCTGGTTCTGGGGTGTATTTAAAAAAAAAAAAAAAGATCTTAGGTCAAGCCAGGCTCTGAGGTACAGGAGCAGCATCTGTCAGACTGGAGGGCTTGGGGCCACTGGCTGCCCACATAGTCTCATAGGGCACCATCACCAAGTATGATAAACTATAATACCAAAGCAGTAAAAAGGCATGTCTCTCCTTTTGGAAAGAGTGAGATGGGGGTATCAGGACATTGGTTTGCTCTAAGGCTGTGAGTGAATAACTAGTCCATGCCTGTTCTCATCTGCTAGCGGTTTATTGGCCATGCTTAATAACCCTTGGTTGGTAGATATCTCACTTCTGGATTTTGTCTTTGCATTTACATAAACTCATGGTGTGTGTGTGTGTGTGTGTGTGTGTGTGTGTGTGTGTGTGTGTGTGTGACAAGATTCTAAGGTGCTTACACTTAGAAGCTTAACATCTTTGCTGTGACCATGATTCAACTCACAATACTGCCTCACTGTGGTGTTCATGTATCTCAAAGAATGTTTATCACAAATTAGCTTTTCTATCTTATTTCATATTCCTTCCTATAAAAGATTGTGTCTTAGATAAAGTTCTCTAAGTGCTCTTGGAATGCTCTGTACCTTTGTCTGCTCTGGGCAGCACATTCTCCTCCTATTCACAATGTGTCTGTGTATGACTGACTCTCAGTGAAACCTGAAGTCCTTTGATGTCAGTGTGTGCTTCCTTGTTGGTGGTTTCTCTTCCTTCTCAGCTGGAAGTTCTATGAAGGCCTGGGCACTGCCTGCTGTTGCTCCAACTAGAGCTTTGATTCCAAACTCTGTCTGTGACATTTAGAGATCCTCTTCATACTAGCCCGTGCAGTCACTGTGAGAAGCACTGGAATTCTCATAACATGGATCTTATTTTGACAAGCTGTAGCTCACTGCCCCAAAGCAGGCCTTCTAGAATTTTACTAAGTATATAAGATAAAGTAACCTAAATGACAATAACCAGAGACTTATGTGCATAGACAAAATGTCCCACAACAAGGTCACAATAGGGTATTACTTGGAGGCAAACAGAGTGAGCATCTTATTATGGCTGCAAATAGCAAAGAGGAGAATAACCCAGCTGGAAGTAAATTAGAACTGTGAAAACAATAAAACATAGAAAACAACAACAGCAACACAATGTCTGAAGTATGAAAATCATGTTTAAAAGAGCAACAAAGCTTATGCATCTCTCCTGTAGTGTACCCAGACTTGCAACCCTGCAAAGCAGTGAACAGGAAATACTCATATGAGTCAACTGGTGATAGTTTTTTGTTGTTGTTGTTGTTGTTGTTGTTTTTTTCTCATCTTGCTTTTGTGAAAATTCCTTACTACATTCAACCTCTATGCTCTTTTCTCTTTTTCGCTAATTATCAAGGGCATCTCCAAGCCTTTCATTAAATCATTAAATGCTGATAATTGTTACCAACATTATTACTGGTTTCTACTACACATCTGTGTGGGAGGCAGAATAGAAAACAGCTGTCCAAGGTGTTATGAGTCTGGTCCAAGGTTGCACAAGGATAGAATAAGAGTGGAGAGAGAGGCTGCTGTCTCTGTCCCACTGTCTCATTAGATCTTGCTCACTTGGTGATGACCTGGAGCAGGACTCATTGGTGACACAGTGCATGGGGTCTTGTTTTCACCTGCTCTCTCTGCCTGGCTTTGCTAAGCCTTAGGGCTACCTGGTGTGACTCAGCTTCCTGCTGACCTGCCAGTGGATGAGAGTCACATGGATAGGAGTCCCATGGCCAATCTGTTGCATCAAGGTATGCCACCCACCATTCTTGATTCACCTGTATGCCAGTAAAGAGGGAACTGCACACAGAACTGCAATCCAATCCCAAGGGTATAATTTCTCAGCTGTTCTGTCCAGGCATTGGATAGCAAACCACAGCATGACACAGCAAAACAGGCTCTACAGGACACAGAAAAACAAGCACTGGTGGAAATGTCTCCTGGAAGGATGAAGGGCTGAGATCGGCAGAGATTGATGTGCAAACAGTATGCATCAAGACTTAAGGACAGTCACAGGAGTGGCTGATAGAGCAGGGCCTGTTTTAGTCTTAGTACATTTGTATGAGGAACAAAAAAAAAAAAAAAGGTAGACTCTGTCACCTAGCTCATGAATGACAAGTGACTGGCTGGCCACTTGTAGTAAAAAGAGGCACATGGACTCCCCTCAATGAAACAAGATACTTATGTCATATATGCTGTATATTAAATGGCAAAGTTATCATCTCCTCTGAACTCTCCATCTGTGTCTGATCCCCTTGTCTCTTTGGTGGCCTTTTGCATAATGGTGCCCAATGCATCACCCCTTGACACAGAAATATATACTTTTTTAATATGCAGTCTAATGGTTCCATTTGACAGGAGAAATCCCAGTGATCTATACTGTGTCTTAAATTGATCCAGCATGTTGTGGCATTCGGGTCGAGTTATTTCCTGCTAATAATTTCTTAACAGAAGATAGAAAGACAATAGCATTCGTAAATCAAGCCCAATGTGTGATTAAATGCCACAGTAAGATCAGACATTTGTTTCAGTACCACCAGCCTGATTTGGCTATGGTGCAGGCAGAGGAGGGGCCATGTCATTTGCATGCCACAACAAGGAGCATTATACAAATCACCCTAAATTATCTAGCCCTGGGAAGGAACAGGTTGCTGGGATATGGCGTTCATATATCAAAGACAAACCTCTGATGAAGATGCCCCTTGGTCACTCACCATGTGACAGGGTGTGCCTTATAGCCTTTTCAACACTTGCCTTTCCCCAAATCTTGGCAGATGAATTTCCTGCCCCGTTTGTGTTTTTAATCACTTAGTAGCATTTAATGTATTTTGCAGGTTAAGTTTTTCTTTTGTAATTTCATTTCTTATGGTGAAATTTAGATTTTACTCAGCCCTCTCAATACAGATTTTCTACCCAATTGTAAATTTTTCTCCTTATCTTCTTTAATTGTTTTTTTTATTTTTGAGATTATAATAAAATTATATTATTTTTCCCCTTTTCTCCCTCCAAACTCTGCCACATATGCCTCCTTGCTCTCTTTCAAAATCATCATCTAATTTTTTCATTAATTGTTGTTAAATGTGAATATATATTCTTAGGTATAACCTGCTTAGCCTGTATAAGGCTATGAGGTTTGGTCATCATGGCTAACTGCCAAGAATCTCTTTTGTCAAGTTTCTGCATGTTCTATATTGACCTCAATATGAAAACAGGTTTGTACCTCCCACTCACACAGAATCCTTGTGCTTCAAGGGGTTTCAGTCCTGAAGTGTAACCTCAAACCTCACTCCTCCTTGGTGCCTCCTGTCTGTCTGAAGCACTGCTTGGAATGCTTCGGCCAGCTGTCTGACTGACTTCATCATGACATCTAGGTATCATTCTGTTCCTGGGAACACCTTCATCTCTGGATATATCTACACATTGTCTCAGTGTCAGGAAGGATGAGAATCACACTGGCCTGGTGTTGAATGAGAACTCACTATTCCTTTCTGCAGCAGGTAAGCCCTACACACACATTCTCTCTCTCTCTCTCTCTCTCTCTCTCTCTCTCTCTCTCTCTCTCTCACACACACACACACACACACACACACACACACACATTCACTCACACATTCTTTGTTAACAACCCCCCTCTCAGGAACTTGGAGAGAAAGTTCTGAAACTGGGTATGTTGATGCATGTCAGCTATCTCAGCAATCAGAAGGATGAGACAGGAACATAAAGAGTTTGATAACATATTGAGTTACATGGAGGCACCAAGGAGGAGTGAGGTATGGAGTCACAGGTCAGTCTGAGTCACATTGTAAGACTCTGAAAAAAGAAAGAGAACAAAGAACAAAAACAAAAGCTTTGATACAGTAATAGATAATAGTGATGTGTGTCATTAATTTTTCTTTTATATCCATGGGTATGAAACATAGAAATGGACATCAATGCAAATGATACATTTATTTACCTTTTATTTATGTGTGTGAGTGTGTGTGTGTGTGTGTGTGTGTGTGTGTGTGTGTGTGTCTGTATGTCTGTGTCTGTGTTTGTAGGAGGAAGCTACATTTATGTGCATGCCACATAATTTAATCATAGTCCTTGAGGAATGATACATCATCTTCTTTCATGCATGACTCCTTTTATTTATGTATGTATTCTAGTCAGATATTCTGGAAATGACAAATGCCCATGAGCTCATCACCAAAGACATTACATCTCTCAACTTGCTTTCCTTTGCTCTTGATCCCTAAACCCATGCAAGGGGATCAGTCACCTCAGCCTTGCATTCTGTTGTTTTATTTGGGTGCTTTAAAAACTATTTCCAGCAGGGCACTATTTGCTTTCCATTGTGTATTAGCTTTGTAAGAAGGGCAGAATGTATCCTTCAGGATAGATTTTCTTTTTCCACATGTAATTGTCATGCTTCTATGATGTACTTATCTGGCTTCTATGTGCTTGATCTTCATTAATCTCAGTAGTTACATTACTTAAAGTCACCTTGAACACCGAATTCACCAATACTGAACTATTACTCCAAGGGGAAATACAGGTTAGTTTCCTGTGGCCTCTGTTAACAAAATTTTCATCAACCAATCAATATACAACCTTGTTTTATGTGCATTTCTGATTTAAAATGCCTTATTTAATATATATTGTTGACCCATTAGCATTAAAGTCTAGGCCAACAGTGCACTAACTCACATCTTTAAAATTCATATCTAATACATGTACTCTCTCATAAAGCTCTACCAATCTTGGGCACACTAGATAACTCTAGACATTTGGGGGGGGGCATTTTTCCCAATGAATGCATTAACATGGAGCCTAAGTGAAGGAGATGGGTGTTAACTATACCAAGAAGAGAGTGTTTGTTTACAGTATGAGAGTGAAATCCAAGATCTTGCAAATTCTCTGTTTAAGTAAAGCAGCAAATGTGTGTCATAGTTCTAAGCTGTCATTATTCTACAGGAACGTAGATGACATCATACTGTCTCAGCCATTGATCTGAAATTACAAATATGTTTTAGTAAGCAACATTTCACCACATAAATATACCCATATGTTAAAGCCATTGTTCTTTGAATTAACATTTGAAAACTTTAACCTTGAATTTGTTAAAAATAAATGTTCATTTTTCATCATGCCTAGATTTAATATATTCACATGGTAAAGTAATTGTGCTGGTGAGAAATGCTATTTTTCAGGTAAAGGAAATATACTCTATTGCCAATGGCACAATGACAACTTCTCTTCCCCTGTAAATAATTAGATATTTAACACTTGCTCTGTAAAATAAGCAAGGGTTCATTGGACTCAGAACCATTATTACATGCGCCTCTAGTATAATCTCAAAATATATAAATACACTGTGATAGATTCTGAAGACTTAGAAAGGTATGATTATTGTTTTACAGAAAAAAAGTTCTAGATGTAGCGACATACAAATGGTAATATGAAATTCTAAACAATGTCATTGTCATGCAAATCATGTGCCCTGTGGGAGAAATGTTTACTAGCACCTCCAGAGATCAGATAAGATTCTAGAAGAGGCAGAAATGATGCTGACATTTGACACACACATGTTTATCATGAGTATTTCCCACTGAAACAATGGACTAATTCCTTGGGCATCATTTGGTTGGACAAACAGACCAGGTATAGGTTTTATGGGTATTCATTCCCTTTACTCTCCTAAAGGCCTTCCTGTGGACAATAAGAAGAGCTTTGTATTTGTCATCCCACTTCAGCTGCCCTGGATTTGGTGAAATCCAATTGGCCCACCCCTTCACTTCCTCAGTTCTTGGTTACATAGGTATTGCATTTGTGCTAGTTGTGAATCTAATGGTAGTAAATTTGATCAGTCATCCTTGTCCAAATAGTTAGCTCCTGTTCACAGACCCTCAGACCTCACTGTGACCTGATGGTTATCAAACTCTGGCTATCAAGCAGCAGCCCTAGCTTCACACCGATGCTTGTTAGAATGTTGCACAGTCTTAGCCACCAGCCAGACCCACTGAATCAGAACCTTATGGGATAAGGTCCTGCAGTGAGCTGTTGAAAAAGTCTGCTGAGTGATTGCAGAGCATGCTGAAGTTTGAGGAGCGATGCTTGAAGCAAGCCTTTATTGATTTGACTTGTCCCTAAGCACTAGGTTTTGTCAGGGCTGTGAATTGATCAAAGGATGTATTCTGTCTCCATCTTAATTAAGGATCTGGGTGTGAGAATTAAGAGAGTAACTGATGAGAGGGCTACAAGATATAAATCACAAGCAGTAGGGTCCAAATGCATTACATAGGTTGTAACTGAGAGCATACTTAAAGACATGAAGAAATATGCCCCTGTAGCCAAGCCAGGTGTCTGAACCTGGAAGCGTTACTTATTCCTGCTTTTTAGACCACTCAATTGGCTCAAGCCCTTATGCCCATTCTATGCAAAATCTAATTTACTGGTCAGGTATGGCAAGATAGCTGTGTGGGCAAAGATGCTTGCCATCAAGCCTGACGACTTGAATACTACTTGAAGGACCCAGATGATAGAAGGAGAGGTCTGACTTCCCTTCCTTCATAATGTCTTCTGACCTCCATTCATGTGTCATGACACATATGGCCATAGACATATGTAGAAGAATTTCTAAAAAGGTCTTATTAAATAAAATACAGAACCAAATATAGGGGTTAAAGCCTTAGATCAGGGAAATAGGAATAGCCACAAGCCAAACTTACCTCACCAACTCTGCAGCTTCCAAATGCCAATTACTTCCAGTCTACCCAGGTCTTTATTGCCTTGCTGTTCTGCCCTCTCATTGGCTATCTTATCCTACCTACCTCACTTCCTCTTCCTACTCAGCACTGTCATTTTCTGTCTGTCTCTACAGACCTCCAGGCCTCTATGTTTGGTATTAGGATTAAAGGTGTTTTTCGCCACACTTGACTCTGTTCCCTAGTATGGCCTTGAACACACAGGATACTGCCTGCTAAGAGATTAAGGGCTTGTGCTGCTTGACTTCTTGTTTACTTAAAATGGCTGACCTTTTCCCCCTGATCTCCAGGCAAGCATTATTTATTAACATACAAATAAAATATCACCACATTTCAGCACAAATAAAATAACACCACAGACATACACAACAATAAATAAATAAATAAATAAATAAATAAATAAACAGACAAACAAACAAACAAACATTATCTGGTCAGCAACATTGGCACCATATGGGAAATTTTAGAACTAACAAACATATTAACCTTTAGCCTATGGGCCATACAAGTTTCAGGCTGTATGAATGCTGTTCAACAAAATTGGAGATGATGATGTCATATGATGATGTAAAAGTATTGGGCATTTCTGATGTGAAAGGATCTTGGAACAGAAATCCTAGACTTAGTGAATTAGGATCTACTTTGATCAAGACTATCGGGTTAATAATATACAAGTACATTTTTGAGAAATATTCCTCCACAGGACATGGCTCATGGGACTTCATTATTTTGAATGTGTACAAGAAAGAACAAAACCACTGTCATTCACTGATTCCTTAAGAACAGAGCAGAAACACAGCTTCTAAAGACAAATACATGTCTGACATCATCTGTGTACAAGTCCTGATACAAGAGTCTTAGGTTTAAAGCTTGGAACTTAAGTACTAGTATCACTAGTACTAGTAACACTAGTATCCACATTTTAATCAGTCAAGGTTATTCCATTAGTACAACACAGAATTAGAATCTAAATCTCACCAGTTTGGCTCCTGATCTAATACTCTTGAGGCTTTCTTTCCTGATTCTCAAATGAACAGAGAGTGACAATGTACTTGATTAGATGTGGGGCTTTGTTGGTTTCATGCTTCCTCATGCCAAAACTCAGAAAATGAAACTGATTCTGGACAGGGGAGGGTTATGAATATAACTGCAACTTTGCTCCTTATTTTCCATGATTTTTGTGGAGAATTTTTCACAAAAGAAGCATTTTTGTCTTCCCAGGGTCTCTGAGTATCCCATGGGGGAATTTGGGACAGAAATCCAAGACCCATAGCTGTTATTTGCTTCTGGGCTCTCCTGGGATTTCCCTGTCTGTAGAGAAATCTGAGTGTTCTTCAACATGCCTGAAGAAAAATACTTTCCCCAGTCTTATAATCTATCTCAGGTTCTCTAGCCCAGACTAACACTCTTAGCTATATATCTTATAGTCCCAGTAAATGTGTCATTAATTTGCATGTCATCTGCATCTTCTAATTACTAATCATCAGCAATAATGGAACTATATTGATCAACCATATCCAATGTCTCAGTTAGTTCTGGACTCAAGTAAGTTGTAAATGGAGGTATTATTATCTCTTCTTAAATCCATTAGGATGTACCAAAACAATAGCTCAGTGCTTAGGAGGCCAGCTGGTCTACCAGATAACCTGAGTTCAGTACAGAGCTCCCACTCCAATGACTCAAAAATCACCTGTAACTCTAACTCCTGGGGATCTGATGCTCTCTTCTGAAGTCAATGGCACCTGCACCCGTATGGCATATACACAGATACATGAAATTGAAAAATTAAAGTGTAGACACAGAAGGGAGCAAACTTCTTGCTCCAAATTCTCATTATAAAAATGTTTATGTCCCATAAATGGCATAAATTAAATGTAAATGTTACCGATAGTGAGATATTTGGACTTCTGTGAAATTCCCTGTGCTTATTCCTCTACCTCGTGCATCTGCAAGTCTTTCTCTAAATGTGCTCTTGCTGTGATTCTTTTCCTGGACTCCTAAGAATCCCATTCTGTGTGGTACCATGTTCTCATTAAATACCACTGATTCCTGGATTATACTTTCCCAAACCAAGAAACCCTGAGGATGGAAGAATGTTATGTTAGGCACAAAGTAGACAAAGAGAGGATGTTTACACATGGAAAAAGCAGTGATTATCTTTGAATTATAAGGTGACTATATGTTGAAGATAAATATAAATCAGTGAAATGTTCAGGTACTGAAATTAGAGGAACAACCTATCACATTATTTTCTCTAAGCTGATCAAAACCCAACAACTTGTCCAAGCAAATTGACCATAAATTTTAATTGTGTAATGTCAGAATACATAAAGAAACCATAATGACTTTAGCCCAAAATTGTGCAATAATGTCTGAATAAATCTAGCCCTTTAGCCAATAAACCCATTCCCCTGTGAAAGAATATGGGTCACAATACCAACAAGCCACTCTTGATTCTCACTATTGCCTAGTGTAGGTCTTTAGGGAGGTGACTGATACGGCAAGGGAATGTGCTTGTACTTGGCCTATGAGTGGTCCTTTGGGAAAACTTACTACTGAAACATTCAGAAGAAGGTTCATCTGTATATTTTCTATGCACCCCTGCCCTACACCCCTCAAAATCTGATTAGTCTTGAACTTACACAATTCATGAAGAAAGAATTGGATAACCAAATTCCCATCCAAACTGCCAAAAAATTAGAAATGACAAGGTCTAGGTTCATGAGATTTTCCCTCTACTGTATTCCTTTTCAGCTCTTCCAGATAAAATGTGCTGTGGAAAACTTGGAGGCAGTCCCAAAGAGAGCCACTAAAATGATGAAAGTTTTGACTAACATTCCCTCTGAGGAAAGGTAAGGAAAAGAGTTTATTTAGCCTGGTGAAAAGAAGGCTGAACTAATGCTACTCTTCCTGTATGTGAAGAAGTGTGTGAGTGACAGGAGCCCTTATTTCCAATGGTCTAGAACAAGAGGAGAGTTATTAGGACAAGAGAGACAACAGTTCTCTATCCTTAGAAAGCCTTCCTGGTGAAGCAAAACACACACACACACACACACACACACACACACACACACACACACACACGTGTTTGCATGGGCTCACACAGGGCACTGTTTGCACTCTAGTAAATGGTCACCATGGATTCATGTGAAGTCTTGTCTTCATACCCCTGGGTTATATCAAATGATCCCATGGTGTCCGTTATTACCAGGTAAATCTATTCTGTGAAAGGTCACCTATTTGATTTGATTAGGAAGTTAACAGTATCCTCCAGGGTTGATGATTTTGTAATGGAAGAATGAACTTCAAATGTGAGTGGTCAGTTTGAATTTCAATCTGTTGGTAGTCATCCAAAGGTATACCCTACTAGAGCCCAGCCAAGATAAACCCTACCATCTATAATAACAACAAAGTCTGCTATTGCCTGGAGAATGTTATTACTTGCCTTTAATGCATATAGAGATGAATTGGCCAAACTGAAGTATGGGTTTTTCAAAAGTACTTTATTTTTGTGGATATGCAAATGGGTAAACATCTACATGTGTGCTTCTCTGTAGAGTTCAGAGATCTTTAATATTTCTGCAGGAGCTACTCAAATTGTTTTCTGAGATGTGATCCCTCACTGGGACCTGGGGCTAGCTCCTGAAGCTGGACTGGCTACCCAGTAAGTACCAGAGATCTGACTGCCTCCACTGCCCCAGCTATGTGATTACAGGTATGTGCCACCATGATCACATTTTTTACATAGGTGCTAAGTATTGAATTCAGGCCTCCTATTTGTGTGGCAAGCACTTTACCAAGTGACCTATATCCTCAGCCCCTTGAAGCACCTTTTGCACTGACCATACTGTATAGAGGCAGTAGAAACTTGAATCAAAGCTGTCAAGTCTTGACCTGTAACCTCCAAAGGGTTCAAAGCAAGTATATTAGGAGTGGGATGAGTAGTCCTCATATTGGTATCTAAACCAGAAGACAATCACCAACTAAAGGCCTTGAACTAATAATAATAATAATAATAATAATAATAATAATAATTCAGGAATTCTCCCAAACTAGAAGTTGAGATGGCATTCCTTCCTCTCTCATTAAACCTCCCTTTTAAACCTGTAAACAGTGATTCCTGGGCTTCTTTATTTCCTAACAGTTCTTACATTCTTACTACAAATCTTACATCCACATTCTTTTCAGGTTTCAAATGAACTCTTGAAGCAGCTTCCTCACTCGTGGCTGGCTGTCTGCTCTAGCTCTCAACCCACTCATTCCACTCAATAGCCAAACTGCCTCAGTTGCCCATTTAATCATACCATCTCCCACTTGGGAGATCCACTTGGGCCCCTTATGTTCCACCTCTGTTACAGCACAGCATGGAAAATGCCAATTGACATACTATTGCTTCCTTTTTAGCCATATTCAAAGCCCCTACCCAAAAGTCTTCCTCTCATTTTCTGTGAGTAAATAATTTTCCTGTTTCTTCAATCAATTGTGATCTTTCAAATATTTATGTTTTGGTTCATTATTACTCTCTAGTTTTTATTTGTGTGTACATCTGTGTGCATCCCCTTGTGTATGTGTGTAAGGGGGGAGTACCTGCAGAGGCCAGAAGACAACAGTAAATGCCTTGGAGCTGAAATTAAAGGTGGTTTTGCGCCACTCAACCAAGGTGCCAGGGACTGCATACAGGTTATCTAGAAGAGCAACAAGTGCTATTAACCATTGATTCTTTTCTTCAGCACCCCTAAATGCCTCTTGATCTTGATTCTCTTCTTCACACAAATTACTTGCTTTCATGCTTCAGCTAAAGCACTATTAAGTATAACCTGAAGACTTCCTCAACCCCTCTGAAGCATTCCAATGCTACAGAGCTCTGCATTTTTCTGACACCTAGCTATTTTTTGTGGCATTTTTCTTGGTTTCGTCTGCTCCAAATCCATGTCCTCTTTTTTCTGATTTTCTTCACCCATGGTGTGCACTCTCGAGTGGCTTGCCAACCAAAGTATCCAGCTTCCTTCCTGCCAAGTGGTAGTTAGAGATAAAGCTAGGTCAATTGACCTTACTCTCTTGGAAATTGAGATCTTTAGTGGAGAGACACTGGGATGGGAATGGTTAGTCCTGATTAATACCACCACTGGCAGCCTGACAATAATACCAATTGGTTTCTGCCTTTTATCATGGAGTTCCTCTGGCTCCTGTCCATTTGAAAGCTGTAGTTCTTCTGATTTCCTTCAATCCTGTGAGCAACTCCACAGCCCACAAATAAGGTTCTTTTTTAATTAAATTAGCTAGAGTTGATTTCTATTGATTGTACCCCCCAATTCCTAACTGACACAGCTCTTCTAGGATTTATTTCTTTATTATCTGTCTCCCATAATAGGCTGCCTCTTCTTTTACTAATAGGAAACAGGCATTGAATAATCCCTTACACTCATCACCTGGTACACTATCTGCCTCCTAATCGGTGCTCATAACCAAGTGAATGAGTGATTTATATTGTGGATTGAGGAACAAGGAGTAATGTCAATGCCCATCTCAAGGAATGATACAATGGCACATAAAATCACTCTGCCCTTGCTAATGGCAATTACTTGATGTTTGTATTTATTTTATAATTTGGAAATATAGTAGATACAAAGCAAATTTGAACAGTTTTCTTATTTGAGTTAAAAAATGGGTCATAAAGCAGTGAATACAACTCCAAACATCAATAACACAACACACAGAGCAGTTTGGTTGTTCAGGAAGTTTTGCAAACAGAGATGAGAGCCTCAAATACAACTAACATAGTGGCTAGCCAAAGAAAGTTGACAATGACCAATTCAAAACAAACATTTTGCTGAATATATTTTGCTGTCCTGGGCACAGACACCAATATACTTCATTGTAGTACTATGTCACTGTCTCTAAGTTCATAGCATCATGTGGGATACCATATCTATCTATCTATCTATCTATATATCTATCTATCTACCTGCTTTTTTTTCTTTTTTCTTTTTTTTTTTTTGGTTTTTCGAGACAGGATTTCTCTGTGTAGATTTGTGCCTTTCCTGGAACTCACTTGGTAGCCGAGGCTGGCCTCAAACTCACAGAGATCTGCTTGGCTCTGCCTCCTGAGTGCTGGGATTAAAGGTGTGTGCCACGCCACCACTGCCTGGCTAATTTTTTATTGTCATATTATTAGTATTTTATGTGGTGTTAGACAAAATTGATCTATAAACATTTTTTATTCTAGTTGTCTAATTCGTACTAGCTTCATCAAACCTGATCTCTCTCTCTCTCTCTCTCTCTCTCTCTCTCTCTCTCTCTCTCTCTCTCTCTCTCTCTCCCCCTCCTTGTTTTTTGATGTCTTTCATAAAGCAAAAGCACCTATTCCTTCTAAATCTGGAGAACTCAGCTGTGCCTTAGTGTCTACATGAGCCATCTTTGGAGGAGACCCTGGATATAGCATTTCCATTTTCCTAATGGCTGTTACTCTACTCAGCTTTTTATTCTTCTTGGTTTAATTTAATTCTAGCTTTTTATAATTTAATATTTTTTCTCTTTCTGTGTTTCAAATATATTCAAAATGTTAGTTTGTATAAATCTTTGTTTTCTTTACATCTCTTATATGCATATTTTAATGTGTTTTATTTATCCATATGCTGTTAATTAGTGTGTTCACATTTCCTTTATTTCATTATCAGTATTACAAAAGCAATATTTGCCATATAAATCCTTTCAACAAACTAAATTTTTGGCAATGTTTTCTACCAGCCATTAAATGTCCATTGAGCACCTGGAATGTTGACCATATCAGACCTAGTACTGAATAAAGCATTCTGAAAGCTTCCCTCATGAGGATTACAAGCTATGTCATTCTCTGGTTCCAACTCAGATTATGTTGGATTCATCCTTTCTTCCTTGACCTTCTGTGTGTTTCACACAACTTTTAAAGTTGAATGCTTATTAGTTTCCTCTTCAGGAATGCATTTGCTTGGTTATTCAATTCCTCATCCATTACAACTTCTATGATGATTCTCCTCTCTATGTATATTCTGTCTGTTGCCTCCAGTTATTAATAAATTATAATAAATTAAAAAATTATAATGTCTATTGAAAGAGTACCTTAATTTCTTACTAACTGAATATTCCCTCATATGTTTATAATTTAGATATGCTCTAAATAATGACTTTTCAGTCAACGACAAACTATGTATACAAAATTTATCCCAAAAGAGTATAAGGAGGGCTATGGACCTAACTTAGTTGGTAGAATGCTTGCCAGAACCCTGTAAAATAGAGCATGGTGATAGACCTGTGTAATCCCATCACTAAGGAGGTAGAGGTAGGACAACCAGAAGTCCAAAGTCACTTGAGTTATAGGTCAGATTGGAGTACATGAAACCTTGTCTCAAAAAGAAAGTTTATGGAACTAAATTAGCCATTATAACTTCATAGTGTAAGGTAGTGTACTTATGTTGCCAGTCAAAACCAATCAAAATACAGAGGTATGAAGCCTAGTCCCAATGGATACATCTACAATGCACTCTCACACCTAAGGTAAAGAGAACATTGTGGAAGAGTGGGAAGAAATATTCTAAGAGCCAAAGGATCAAGTGGTTTGTTGTGAGATTGTATCTCCTTGTAACATCAGAACCTACACCCATACAGCTTCACCAATATGAATGTCCAAATGTGACTTCAGCAAGGATAACACCAACAAATATGCCAAATTGGATAGAGAAAAGATCTCAAGACCGCTAATCTACACAAAATCTATAAGCAAATGAGGAAATCTGAGAGTAAAAAAGGTGCTCTTATATTTAGGAATATTTGTATATACCTACACATATATGCATACAATAACAGAGAAAAAAGAGGCCTTGAATCAGGAAAGGGGGGAAGGGTATGTGGGTAGGTAGAGAGAAAAGGGAGAAATATGTAATTATATCCTATCTCAAAAATGAGAAAAGAGTAGCCCAATAAATAATATCGAGAGACTCATCCTTAATAAGTTAATGTACTTAACATTAAAGTGCTTTTCTTTAAAAGAATGTATTTCTTCTACTTACAAAACAATACTTAATTGTAAAACAATATGTCATGTTACTCTGGCAACAGCCTCAATCATCTTTGTCTTCCAGATCTATTGACTATATCAAGAGTGGAATGGTTTTCCCATCCTATCAAGATTTCTGTGAGTGAGTACATTATGTTTTCCCAGTGACAAAGTCATTTAACAGTGAATATCGCCGGACACATGCCTGTGCCTAAGCAATGTGTGTCAATGGTGGAGAACATTCTCAGAATCTCATACATCCTCCACCATCATTTCCTTCTACAATATATATGTGTGTGTATGCATTTATGCATACATACAAAATGTAGATGTTCACATAAAATCTTTGCTTCATTAGACATTAAGCTTGACTGAACAATATTTTCACTCCATATATCATGTTCATATTTCATACACACTTCATATGCATATACATATGCATCTCTGTGTTGATATGTGTGTTCTCTAAGAATTGTTTTCCTTTCGCCTGAGAACTTTGGGCAAAAATGTTCTCAACAAGGATTATGAGATAAAATGAGTTAAAATAGCTTTATTTATCTATTTACATTTGAGTAATTCCTTATATTATTAAAAAATTTAAACTGTATTTTTAACTTTTCATCACTTTGAAACCTCACTTGTTCCCTTTGTATGGTATTAGAAAATCTTAATATTAAATAGCCTGCTCATTTTGTTTGGGAAGTATTATCATATTATTTTTGCCATTTTTATTCTTAGCTTTCACCTAAGAGCGCCTATTTTTCGTATAGAACTTTTAGCACCAAACTTTGATATCTTTGTTATTCTCTACTCTAGTAAATCCTTAGTCGTTATATTTTAAATTGTTTTTTGTGTACAGTCATATTTTTGCTCTCCTTTGAAACAATCATACATTTTAAAGTTAACATACAATTTAGTATCCATATCCTACTATTTATTTTTGCTCTATCCTATCCTATACTAACTAATTTATGATCACCTTGGAAGCTATAAGCATCATGATTCTCTTTTCATTTCATGAGAAGAAAGATGAAATAATTGAGAAGTGAGTCCTGGCTGGTAATCCCTACCAGTCTGGGCCACTTCCAAGAATCTTCTAACCATCATTGCTCCTGGGGAGTTGACTATGTCTAGCAGAGTTTGGAGGTCTACAGAGAGTGATACAAAGACAAAAACTGCAGAAAAATGACTTCTAACAATTAATAATATTTTAGCTGGGAAACCACCACCATCATCTTACAGTGGTAGATAGTCTTATTTTATGCTGGCAAGACAGTGGTTCTAAAGCAAATAGAATGCTCTCACCTAAGTATTCCAGCATGGTAGATTCCAACCCTGGAAGCCTGAGGCACTTACTCTCTTCTTCCTTCTCACATCAGTCTGGTGTTTGCCTTTATTTATACACAAAAACACACGCACGCTCGCTTGCATACGCACACGTGCGCACGCGCGCACGCGCGCGCACACACACACACATACTCACACACTCACACATACATATACATATATCACCCCATACATACCCATATACCACACCACTCTGTCTACCTCCACATACAATGCTTTATTTTCTTATCATTTCAAATGATTTGAAGACATTTTATCAACAAACAGGTTGTTACTGTTGATACAGAAATGTAGGATATAGATATGATAGGATAAAAAGGTGGATTGTTGAACTTAATTTTAAAGAGCAACTTTAAACTATAAACTTGTTTATAATGTTTTACATTGCAATAGATTTTAGTTTATTGATACAAATTTGAAGTTAATTTTGTTATACTGTACATATATTTCTACTCTTGTTTAAGGTATTATGTTTGTGCAGCTCATTTAAATTATAATGGATAATTAAGAAATACAGATTAATAATTAGTCTGCTATGATAGTCAAACTTATAGTCATGTTAAGTTTTCGAGGTATATATAGATATAATTCAGTTAGGTAAGTAATCTTCAAACATTTAAAAAAACCTACAGAATATGGCATTTAAAATGTTTTAAAAACTTATACTTTCTGGACAGTGAGACACATCTGCTCCTGGCAGTACCAATTTACTTCAAAGAGAAAGATGGGCATTGAAGACACTCTATATGGAGCTTATCTTCTTCTTAGCAAAAAATAGCCATTTTGGTAAGAAACTGATCTTGCCTGAACTGCTGATAATATGTTATATAAACTGGACATGCAGGACCCATAGGAAGGTGACCACTGAACTTTGCAAGGTGAAATGATTCTTCAGGTTCCTGTTTCACAGAGGAGACACCAGTCTGCCATCCAGGAAGCAGCATGTAATGGCACACAGGTAAAGCCATGGAACACGTGGCAACATATAGATTAACAGAAATGGGCTGAGTTTAAGTGTAAGAGCTAGTCAGTGGTAGGCCTGAGCTAATGGCCAAGCAGTTTTAATTAATATAAGCCTCTATGTGTTTACTTGGGTCTGAACAGCTGTGGGATTACGGGACCACCAGGTGGGAACACAGAAAAACTTTCAGCTACATACTGTTAATTCGCATTTTCCCAACTAATTATACAAAGCTCCTTACTGTGTATTCCAGAGGAACCTATAGTAAATATAGACCAACATTCACAAATAATATCAAAGCTTTAAGTGGTAATACACTATTAGATAATTCTGCTCTACGATAAATTGTTTCTGTAGTTATACTATGATATAACATATACATTATGTTTTATGACTATAATTATCATATTATTTTATATTCTATAGAAATGTAAATTCTAGGGATATTTATTTTACTTCTGATGAATTTTATAAGGTTTTTTTTTATATTATCGTATGTCCTCTGTGTGTGTGTATGTGTGTGTGTGTGTGTGTGTGTGTGTGTGTGTGTGTGTGTGTGTGTGTGTGTGTGTGTGTGTGTGTGTGTGTGTGTGTGTGTGCGTGTTTGTGTGAAAATAATTTTTGGATGTTAAAACTCTGGTTGTTGAGGTGGTTCCATTGCTTAACTGTCTAAAGGACTGGTTGGTCTTTGTAAAACCCCCATTGTTGAAAATTGCCAGTGGATATCTTTGAAGCTCAATGCAGGCACTTCTTGCTTTTTTTAGGGCAAATGGAGGAAGTTACAGAGAGAGAGAAAGAGAGGGAGCCATCTATTCCACTACCAAATATCATATGAGCCTTATTTGTGTCATAATTAATCAAAATGTAGGCTCACCAGCATTTCCTATAAGAAGACTATTTCTTACAAACTAAATTCTCACTTTGAGGTTTGCTTAAAGACTTAAAAAAGCATAACATAACATAACATAACATAACATAACATAACATAACATAACATAACATAACTTAACATAACATAACTTAACATAACATAACATAACAACAAAAACTATCTTAAGTATTGTTTTTTGTTTTTTCCCCTGCATTATTTTATGCACTTAGTTTGAGTTTGACAGTGAGGATTTTCCTAACCTGGAGGGCTCCGAAAAAGGATAGATTACTTCTTTGTGCCATTGTTCAATTCAAGGGAAATGATACTAAAGGCCGTTTTACCTTCCTGGGTACACAACCTTAAGCAAATTTTCTATTATCAACACTGAGCGAAATCTAGCCAATTATCAGTACATCATGGTCCTTTGGCACCAGAAATCCAAATATCTGAGAAAACAACAGGGAGCTAGTCAAGATGGTCTCACTAAAACTGCCTTGCTTTAAGACAAGCAGGACAGAAATGAAGAAATCTTCAAGGTTTGGTGGGTGGATGATTATCTGGCTAGATCTCGTCAGTGGTTTTTCTGTAGTTCTTTTATGAGCTAGCTAATGTTTAATTTGAGTAACCTTGTGGAAAGACCTGTTTAAGTGGCACTATCAAACAATAGCAGTAAGAGGAGAGATAAGAAGAAAGTATAAAAGGATTATTAAAGAAAGGCTGGGGGTGGAATTTATCTCCAAACAAATCAGGGCGTGCTGAGCTTAATAGAAAAATCCTGTAATGGCTAGAGCGACAGGAAATGTGTTTTCCAGAACTTAGTAGCAGACAGTGTTTTCTCTCTGATTTGGTTCCAGGAGGGTGGGGGTAGGGAACTGTGACTTTCAGATTATTACATTTGTGTGGGAATTCCTAGAATGCTGATATTCCAAATAGTGGTTTTTTGGGTTTTGTTTTTTGGGTCTTTTGTTTGTTGGTTTGTTTGTTTTTGTTTTTTTTAATGTCCTGTCACCAAATGGCAAAGGATTAAACTGAATGGATGGGTAGGGTCTTGAGATGGCCTGCTTTCAGTTTCTGTGCAAGATTTAGCTACGTGGGAAGAAAATATCTTTTGATCCCTTTTAAAATGCTAACACATCTAAGGGCAACACTAGAACAACATTTTCCCCTATTATGTGGTCTGTTGCATTACAGGAATTTTGAGGAGGAACCAGAGTATGGATACATGATGGACACAGAAGAAAGAAATGGCCAAACAGGCTGTCTTGTCTTTGTGTCTAGCCAGTCCAAGCTCAGGATATAGACTCTGAGTTTAGATTATATATATATATATATATATATAATGTGTGTGTATGTGTGTGTGTGTGTGTGTGTGTGTGTGTGTGTGTGTGTATCCCAAGTGTGCTCATTGCATTTCTGTACTAGTTCTAGGAGAATTAATAATCTACATGTATTGACATTTTTTAATTTGTATAGTTGTTTGAACAAAAGGGGTAATTGAAGAATCCAAGATTCTATTTGTCCATTTAGCTCATGTTGTGAAGGATTTAGGTAGTAGCTCCTCTGTGGAGAAGTGCACTCTGAGTGGACTAAGTTCCCTGCCAGAACTGACAGAGGAGATAGGCTAGGAAGACAGACAGGAAACAAGCAGAACTGTGGAGTAAAATGCTAGGGATTTGCCTCAGTGAATGGCATCTTCTGTGTTAATAGTAGAAAAGATGCTGTACTTAGACTATACTCAATGATGCATACCTGTAATCCCAGCACTTAGAAGGATCATAAATTCAACTCCAACCTGGCCTACATTATGTGTTTAAAATAGTTAAAAAATAAAAATAAATATGTAACTAGCATTGCTGGAATTTTCCTAGAAATAAATGTCCAGGACAATTGTTTCAACAGCTAACATTGCTTTACAAGCCTCTTAAAAATTGTAAAGATTCAGATAGTCTGGTTCCACACCAGATTCAATACCTCAGAATTATCTTTGAGAGAATTTTAGGCTTCTTCCTCAGGCAAAGTCATGTGTTTGACCCTTAAGTCCCAATATGGTGAGATGTCTTTCATAGTTTGAAAAGATCAAAATGGGGGGACCCACCAGATTCAATACCTCAGAATTTTCTTTGTGTTAGGTTTCCTCCCTCACCCAAAGGCATACATTTAATTTTTAAGTCCCAATATACTTGGAGATACCTTTCAGAGTTTGAAAGGATCACAACATTGGGACCCTCCAGATGGGATCAAAGGCTTTGTAAGAAGATATATGAGACTCCTTTTTCACACCAAGGGGGAGTCTTGAGAACACGGCGAGAAGATAACTATCTATAACCCAAAGAAGGTCACCTTCCCAGACAGTCACCTGGATCTCAACTCAGAGCCCCCAGGACTGTGAGAAATGCATGGCACATCAAACTCTAGGGTCAGCTGCCATCTGAGATCCTTGTCTTCTGGCCTTTATTCAATTTGGCAGGATAGTAAATAATAAAATATAAATGAGCATCCTTCTAATATTTCCCTTTTTGTATCATTGGCTAGAAGCCTTTGAGCTCTGATCAGCACTACCTAGAATGGGGAGCAGATTCAATCAAGGCATAGGTTACAAACCCCATTCCCCCCCCCCAAAAAAAAAACCTATATTGGAGTTCTAATCTCGAACAACTCAAAATTTATGACTCTGTTTAAAAACAGGGTCTTTATAGAAGAAATGATGTTCCAATGAGGCTATTTGGGTATGCCCTAATAAAATATGACTGTAGTCATTATAAAACTGGTGAATTTGTACATGAAGTCTTAGGGAGAATGCCACATGAAGGCTGGAAGTATACTGTCACAAGTCAAAAATACTACACATTGAGAGCCAAACACTAAAAGATAATACCAAGGCCAGGAAGAGAATTTCTCTCAAAGCTCTCAGTGAGAGCCCACACTGCCCACATCTCAGTTTTGAATTTGCTATCTCCCAAACTGTGACACAATGACTTTCTGTTATTTAAACCACCTAATGTGCTAGTGTCTTCTCATGCCAGCTCAAGGTAATAAATATAAACCACTGCAGAGCTGAAAGTATCCAGGAGGATTCAGATCCAAGGTGTTGAGGAAAAATTACTTGCATTCTTATGTATGTTGTTTGAAATTTCTAAAATTTGCCATTATATATGAAGATACCTCTGGTTCTCAAAAGACCTTGTGTCTAAGAAGCCCTAGGGGTTTGCAAAAGCACATACTGTCCATGTCACCATCAATCTCTGAAATAGCAGGTCCTCAAGGAGGCCAGAGAGTTGTCTCTTTAAAGGACCATCAGGTGGTATTCATGTTGTTAGGGAACAGAGAACACATGCTAGATGACCAAGGAGCCATTTTAATAACCAAAAGTAGAACATTAGAACACTTGCTTGAGGAAATGTTTAAGGTACAAGCAGATATGAACACAAGTCATGGCAACTGAGGGAAAAGAAGGAAAAAAGCTGCTGCTGAGACAGTCTAAGGCATCAGGATCAGCCATTTTCCAAAGCAATGTAAAACTAAGTCCTCAGGAACATCCCAGCTACAATCATTCAGGTGTTTTCATCAGTGAGCCACATGTTCCCAAACATAGAACTCTGAGATTGCTAGATTATTAGAGCTGGGGTTAGGAGAATAAGTAACAAGAAAACTGTAAAGCAGTGTTCAAGAATAAATTGCATACAGAAATCTGGGCTGCTGAAAAAATACACTACATGTTTAACCAGAGAGAGGTCTCATTGACCATGATAATTAGGACACAAATATTCTTCAGTCCTAATCATGAGGCTCCACCTTCAGGGTTGATCATCTCCCAATGGCTCCATGTCCTAGCATCTCAGTGGAAGGGATAATTTCAATATATGAATTTAGGGCGTGAACACAAAATACATTGTAGCACAGAGAACAGTTCTTACTGGGTCAAAAATTCCAAGGAACACTCTCCTGGGAAATAGGGATAGATTCCTCCATTGATTAAACAAGAGGTCATGGGGGTGACTCCCAGAACAATGGATCCAGATCCTGTGAGGGGGATCTGACTGTGCCACTCCACACAGAAAAACCCACCAACCTCCAGGTGGTGATTCTCGAACAGAGTAAAGGAAGTCCTTTCTCTGAAGAGACCACCCTGCACAGAAAATTCCTGGCAGCAGCCTCAACTCAAAAGAGCAAAGAGGATGTTTTTCCTGGTGTAACAGTTTATTTTCATTTCCTGTACTGTAGCTGAAGTCTCCCTGAAGCCTATTCCAAGCTGAGAATGGAAAGATCTCACCCAGGAGATCAATTCCACAGCACTATCCCATGCAGAACAACCTTCCCACTGAGCATGCTGCCTTCACAGCCTTTAATTTTACATTGTTTTGTTTTGCTGTTGCTATATTTGTAATTAAAAGTCTGCTTTAAAAGTCCCCACCTTGGAGCTGTTTAGATGGGTCCAAAGGTAAAGGTGCTTGCCTTTGAGGACTTGAGTTTAATCCCTTTAACATGAATGATAGAAGGAGACAACAGTCTTCCAAAGTTATCCTCTAACTTTCACCTGTAATCAGAATATGCTTACACATATATACACATGTAAATAAATAGGATTGGGTTTTTTAAGTCTCTATTCAGCCAGGCATAATGGGCCAAGCCTGTTATCCCAGCAGCTGGTAAGCTGAGGCAAGCAGACCCTGAGTTTGAAGCCAACATAGGCTTTATGGTAAATTACAGGGCAGCCTCAGCTACAAAGTGAGAATTGTCTCAAGAAGCAAAATAAGACAAAAAATACTTCTGTTAGTCTCTTCAAGCTGAATGTATGCATTAGGAGAAATGGTTTGGGCACAAATCCCTGAAGAGGACAGGCTTGGACATTGCATGGCACTGGATTGAAGTCCAGCAGGTTCTGCTAAACTGTGCAATGGAAATACAAAGCCTCACAGAGGCCCTCTCATCTTATCACTAACCTGTGTGTCCTACTTAATGAACACATCAAATATACTTATACACACATAAGCAACGTGATTAACAAATATTCATGATTCAAATAAGCATTTCCTATTATTCAAATAACAATGGTTTTATAAAGATACCACAAAACATGGAAAATATAGAGGGTTGAGAAAATAAATCCTTCTGTTTAAGCGCCCCCCCAAAAAAAATCACAATTTACTAGTAATTTAACTACTTCATAAACCAGCTTATTTTTTTAATTAATTAATTTATTTTGAGGCAAGGTCTCTTGTGTCCCAAGCTGACTGCAAACTCTGGCTGTGTATCTGAGGATGATCCTGAAGTTCTGGACTCCCTCTTTCTGCCTCCTGAATTCTGGGATTACAGCTATGTTCCACCATACTCTGATATGATGAATACTGGAGCTGGAATCCACACAGCCCTAGCATTCCTAAGCCAGATTCTAATAGAAACAAACAGGAACCTAGTTTGACAATAAAATCTGTAGAGCAAAAAAACTCTAGTACCTAAAGGCATCTTAGAATCTAACATGTCTTCACTTCTAAATGGTCAGCCACCAAAAGAAGGTGGTGTTGGCCCTTTTAGGCTGTGTGTTGATCAGTGTTTCTATGGCTATGACAAGTACTTGTGAGAAAACAATGTAAGAGGGAGAAAGATTTCTTTTGGAGCAGGGTCTTAGAGGTCTCAGAGCACCTTGGTGGAAGGATATGGTTAGAGACACTTGCTGACTGCTTACTTCACAGAGGTGAGAACAAAGAGACAGAAGAGGGAACAAGGGATAAGACACATCTCCACAGGACACAACACCACTGACCTGCTTCCTCCAGTGCCCACTTCCTATTTTGCACATCTTCCAATAAGATTGTCACATGTGAATCCAATAAGCAGAATCCATTCACCTCCCTAAATCCCATTACCTGGCAACATAGCTCCAATGCATAGGCTTTGAAGGCACATCAAAGATTCAAAACCTACCAATGCACTATTAAAGACTACCATAGACTATATGGTGTAAAAAGCACCATTTCTTCAAGTTCTGCAGACTGGGAATCCCAAGATCAGGGTACCACCAGGAGCAGATGGCTCTTTCCTAATTTCCCCAGGGAAAGAGAGAGAAAGAAAAGAAGGCAGTGTCTCTTATAACGGCACCAATCCCTTATAAGTGCTCATGACTTAACTTCTCAAAAACTCAACTATCAAATATCATCAATTCAGAAATTAGTGATTTTACAGGACTTTTTAGGAAGAATGGACATAGCTCATTTGCTGCCTTGTTCAAGGCCAGATAGACACAAAGCCTTTATTTAAACACATTTTGTTATTTCCTCTAAAACTAATCCATTCACTCAAAATTCACCTATGCTGTGATGGAATTTCTTTTCCAAATTCCTGTGTGAGTTTAAGAAGTTGACTTAAGACCGTAATTCCATGTAATCGACCACCTGAATGAATGATTGAGCTGCAGTTTAGCAAATAAAATATTTTTCAATGAAAAGTTTCCGTGATGCCTGATGCCTGAATGCACTTCAGAGATGTAAATGTGAGAGGAGTATTTTCAAAGCAAACAAACCTTAGGAGTGTTCTAAAGGACACTGGGCTTGGAATGGAACTCTGGAGTGTTTAATTATCAACATGTGCCTTTCCATCCCAGGCCTATTAAATCATGGGGCCTGCTAATAATAACCTGTTTAACCATCAGGAGAAGATGGATGAGTTTTACTTCTTGTTTTCAAATCCAAGGGATCTGCCCTGTTTCTGAATTATATACAGATTATTCAGGGAGGCATCTGTAGGTTGTACAGAGGACACTGGAGGCTGGGCGGGCACATTCATCTCAACAACAGGCTCCTCCCCTGCCTCCAGGCCTTCCACCTGGGAACACGGACAGAAAGAGCCAAGTTTAATATGTGAGAAATTTAATAATTTTTTGTGTTTAAACTGTCTGCTTGCAAGTGGATCCTGCCTTCAGCCTTGCAGAGAAAATTTTACACATGCCAGAACTGCTTTCCAAAGGGGGAGCTGGGTTTTGTGTGTCTGTTTAGATCCATTTAGACAGTATGTTTATTACCTATTGTATCCGTTAATTTTCTTACTGCTTAGAAAATAAATAAATAAATAAATAAATAAGCATTAAGGAAGGAGAGGTGCATCTTGGTTCAGCTTGAGGGTTTAGTCTATTGTGATGGGGACAACATGGTGGAGAAAGCAGGAGACAGTTGGTCACACTGCTTTTGTAGATGGTAAAGGAGAAAGAAATACTGGTGCTTAGGTTGCCTTTCCTTTTTATTTGGTTCAGAACCCTCAACTTCTGCTCCCATTCATTTTAGGGTAGGTCTGCTACCTCAGTTACCCTAATCTAAGCCATTCTTCACAGCCATGCCCAGACATTTGTTTCCACAGTGGTTCTAAACCCTATTGATTGAGCAATCAAGATTAATCATCACAGGGTGAATGAATGAAGAACCATTGCCAAATGTCACTGTCATATAGCAATTTACATGGAGTATAATATTGAGGATGAGAAATTGGAGGAGTGCTGAGGATCTTCTGTTTGGAACAGTGTGGCTGGAAACAAAGGATACAGCTGCAAGATGGCTGACTAACATGGCCAGTAAGTTGATATTACATGTCTGCCAGGATCTTTGCCTAATGTTTATTTGCTGAGATAGCCTAGCTGTGACACTGGAACAACATCCCTAGTCTGTTTAGATGTCCTTAGAGCAGAGTTTCTAGAAAGAGCTTGTTTTGAGTTCAGTAAAATCTGTAAGACTCATTGTAACTAAATCTTATCAGAAGTCCCAGAAAGCCACCTGGACTTCACTTACTTCTTGGACAAACAAGTCATTTAGCAAGCTGAAATTAAAGGGATAGAAGATGCACCTTCATAAGGGATTATCACAGACATAGCAAATGTCTCTAATCCAGCATAGCAACAAATTTATGCTTGTTAGATTTTCAAATATCCCCTCCACTCCATTCACTATCCCAAACAGAACAGAGATGCTTCATAGATATTTATCTCATATATTCATCACATCTCTCTCTACCCTGGGTACTTAATCACTCTTTGTGATACCTTGAAACAATTGTTTCAATCAAGGAATTAATCAATCAGCTTCCATTAAATTTTGTATTGCTCACCCCTTTCTTTTCCTTTCCTTTTCCAGCCCATTCCCATATCGATTATAATACTCCAGTGCACTTGGGATCTTGAAGAACAAGCCTTGTCCTGTGACAACAGTGCACTCTGTGTGGCAGAGTGCAAGGCAGACAATGGAGAAAACAATTAAAATATATTTTCCAAGTAGCAGAATGATCTTAACAATGGTAATACTTTTGAAATACTTAGCTAGCTTTCACCTCACCCTTTCTTTTTTTATGCCACAAAGAGTTGGGTACCAAAAGAAAAAAAAATTCAGCTCTACAGATCTTATCAGTAGACCCCCAAAGTGGAAATTAACCAGTGGTGAAAATCTCTTGCATTGAGCCCCTCCATTTGCATTCATTTGCATATGAATCCCCAACTAATTGTTTTGAAGTAACAATTAAGAGAACAATAGAGGAAAGAAAGGGGCTTGAGGCTGCAAAAGACACCTGGGAGACTGTACTTAAAGCTTTTTACATATTTGATTTTATTTTTTAAATAAAGAAAAAGGCACCAAATCCTATACACAAAGTAATGTCTGACAAATGAGGTTGGAAGGAGGTTTCTAACCTCCTGATAATGATTGCTCATAGACAGCCAGATGGTTCTTCCTGTACACATCTGGAATAACAAGGTCTTAAGGTGTGGTTAGAATCCAGGACCTTAGTAAAGATTGTGCCAAAGCCATCTCTGAGCTGCATTTCTTTCCCCAAGCTCATAAGCACTGGCCTTTCTTCAGCCTGGCAATTTCAAATGGTTGTTTGAAGTTCCTCTCCCTTCATGGAATGTCTGTCCACTGGGAAAGGTGCAGTGGCAATCTCCTTTATAATTCTCAGCAGTTAGTGTCTGGCCCCAAATTGGTAAAATACATTCAGGCAAACAAACACCCTGTCTTTAAGTCTTCCTACAGTGTAGCAAGCATCCATCCTGTATCAAACAAGCTTCTTGAGGGTAATTCCTACATTTTAATATTTACTTGCCACTAGACTTTACCTTCTTCTGATGATAGCATCTTATTATTTCCTGTATAAAATGTTTTTCTCATTTTCAGTGTCAAATGCAGCTCTAAGAATGGTATTAAAATAAGAGAGGCAGTGTACAGGTTTGGGATTCTGTTCTTGAAACCAGCCTTTACTAAGAATATATCTGTTTATGTTTTCACTTCTGTATTTATTTATGTGTATGTTATTAGTGTTATATGTGGTGAGTATGTGGGGATATTTTTGTTTGTTTTGTTTTTTCAAGACAGGGTTTCTCTGTGTAGTTTGGCTGCCTGTCCTGGATTTCATTCTGTAGACCAGGCTAGCCACAAACTCACAGAGATCCACCTGGCTCTGCCTCCCAAGCGCTGGGATTAAAGGGATGTGCCACTGCCACCTGGGGAGTATGTGGGGTTTTTGCATATATGTGTAAGAGGTATGTAGAGGGTAACTAGAAGAGAATGCCTGATTTTCTGTTCTATCACTCTTCTTTTTGAAACAGTCTCTTTATGAAACTAAAGCTAGGCTAGTGGCCCAGAAATCCTAAAGACCCTCCTGTCTGACTCCCAACTCCACAGCACTGACATTGTAAGCAAGTACCTGGCTGTTTACTTGGGTGACAGAGATTCAAACTCATGTCCCTATGCTTTCAAGGCAAGCACTCCTATTTAATGAGCCATCTTCCTAGCCAAACACAGCTCCTTATCAATCTGAAGCATATTGTTAATGGTTACTTCCAGTTATTTATTGTACTAAAAGGTATTGCTAAATCTGGAATTAAATGTTAAATTGATTCCACTGGATTTTGATATAAAATATGAAAGTGAATAAAATCTTGCTATTATAAATTATGTATATATTATGGGATTATTTGTCATCAGTAGCTATATTACCCAATGTACAGTTACATAATGTGTCTTACTGAAATTTATATGTGGTCCATGTACTCATATAGTCTTGCTCTTCCTTTATTTTAAATCAGCACAGGAGATAGAGCCATAGACTTCATATATGATGGACAACTGCTGTACTGTACACCCTCAAACAAATGTTCTATCTTACTACAGGGAAAGATTCCATAATCTGAAACATAAATGCCTGACAGCTATCAATGGCCATTTACGTATGTGTAGTGGTTATACTTTCTGGACTAATGATTACTCCTCAAACTCAGTGCTAACCTTCCTTGTTTACACCACAAGCAGTGAGGGGCTACCACAGCACCATGACTAGGCTTCATCTGGCCCCAGCCTCCACTAGGTCTGAGTTTAAAGTTAGCTTCATTTTCGGTTTCTGCACCCTGTTAGGTTTCAGTTTCTGTTTCAGTTACTGTACCCTGTTAAAGCACAAAGAAGAGTCCCAGCCAATTAGGTTCAGGGTGAACTCAACCTCTCCTGGATGCCTATAAATGGATCCTGTGTGCTGCATTCTGAATCTCAGTCATTTTGTTGTCTATCTTGCTGACCCCAGCATGCTGGAATAAACAACATTCTTGCTGATTGAATATGTGAGTGGTGGTCTTTGTTTTTTCAGGTATTGTACAGACCTTAACAGTAGGCTTCTCCTCTTACTATAATTTGATTCTTTTCTATCTTCTCCACTAGACTTTAGGCTAAAGGAACAACTCCTGTGATGTGTCACTTTTAGAACATAGCCCAGAAGCAGGACTCTAATCTATACCATAAGATTCATTAATGCTTCTGTTCCAACACAGATACAGCATGTCCTTTAGGGATTATACTAGACAAGTCTACCAACAGGACAAAAAGGCATGTACCATCTATACATCAAAACTATAAGAAATATGAAAGGTGAGATCTAAAAACTGCTTACAAAGATAAGAGTGGATGATTTTAAAAATACACTCTCTGACACAATAGAGATATCCCTCTCTTGAACTAGCTGCTGTAGAGGCCACCACTATGGTATTAATCAAGTACCCAAATTTTTGTTGGAATTCTATAACCTTTCTATAGATAAAGATCATTCACCACGGTCCTAGGGTTATGTTTTAAGGGTCTATGACAGCTGGGTATCCTCATACATCATAAGGAGAGGAACCTCTGTGCTGTGCTGTGCTGTGCTGTGCTGTGCTGTGCTGTGCTGTGCTCTGTGGTCCCATGCTGTGCTTCACTATTGCTGTTGCTCACAGGTATTCTGGAAATGAATGTGTGGGTCTCAGATGTGCTTAGCAAGCTTTCTATATCTATCAGTAATCTCTTCTGACTACACTGTTTTAAAAAATATAAAATTCATTTTCCAAATGTTAATAATGCTAAAATGCTGAGGCTTTAATAGGACATAAATCCTCATTCATATACTCATATTCTCTAAGGCATTCTAGAAAAGGCAATTTTCTGCATCTAATTTCATATCCAGTGGTGTCTGAAGTATGCTTAAGTGAGTACTAGACTAGCAACAGTGGCTATGATAATGCACCTCACTGTTTAATGTCATGAGATAATAAAAACTTATCTCACATTTCTGAGTCATAAATTTAGAAGGAACTCTGTTCTATGGTTCTGATCCTAGGGTCTTTCATATGGCAGCCTGATAATGGTGACATCTGGTCTCACGTTTGTGAAGATGGGAAGACTTGAAAACTGTGAACTTGACCCTTAAGGTTTTGAGATGTCATTTCACAATTTCCCAGATGATAGACACAGAGCTAGTTACATGACAGATAAGAACTGCAAAGATAAGTTGGAACATGGATAAAAAGAGGATAGTAGAGAGAGAACTGGTCCAAGAAAAAAAAACATATTATTCCTTTTCATAATTTAACTTCAGAATAAGCAATTTTGCCATATTCTATGAGGTGAGAAGCCAGGCTCATGTTAGAGAGGACAGACAAGATGCCTCACCTTTCAGTGGATTATCAAAATCACTCTGTAAAATGAGCATGTGCTATGAGATTAATACTGGTATGACCACCATTAAAAATTCCAATTTACCAAAAGTACCCTGGCTATACTTCCTCTTAATCTAGTTCTGATGAAACACACTGGATTTGAATTTTTTTTTAAAAAAAGTGTTATAGCTAAAAGGAAAAGACCATAAAATAATCACAGGCAACTTTTTCCAATTATCAATTCAAAGAGTTTAAGTGATTGCCCAGGGTAAGACTGATAATTAGATATAAATATACTAAAATTAAACTAGGAATCTCTACCATGGGCTCCTTTCAAAGAATCCTAGCATTCGGACTTGTTTGATTGAGCTCTGTTATACAGGCTCTTGACCATGGTATAGTTCACAGGACAGCCTTTGATTTTCAAATTTATTGAACTTGAAATCAGCAGTTATGCAAGCTTGGATATTTAATTGGAATGATGTATTTAGGTGGTGGTGACCTGTACCTAAATCATTGCTCAAAAATGAAATGTCAGATTACTAAACCAAGTGATCGTTGCTGGATTTTTCTGTTTATTCTCAGCTCAGTGAACTAATTTGTATGATATAAACTGAATGTTTTAGTTGCCTGTAGCACTGTGATTAGTTACAATGACTGCAAAACCTGACCCAAACAGTTTCAAGGATTAATATTTGATTTTGGTTCATGGTTTAGTAAGTTTTAGCCCATTGTGACAAGAAGATGTGATAGAACATATAAGACTATGGTACCTGGAAAATATAGTAAAAACTTTCTAACTCGTAATAGACAAGGAAATAGAAGAGGATAAAGTATTCTAGTATAATATATCCCCAAAAGACTCACTCTCTAGGGACATATTTCTTCTATCTAGACTCCATCTCCTAAAAATCCTATAACCTCCATAAATAGTGTCATCAACTCATGATGAGTTATAATATTTTAGAGTAAAACTCAAAGTATTTTACTTCTCACTCACAGAACTCATATAGCCATCTCATAATGCAAAAAAAAAAAAAAATGTGTTTATTTAGACTTCAAGAGTTCCACAAGTTCTAAAAGTGAATCTAAAGTCCAAAGTTTAAATTCTATTCTGAAATTCTAAGAAATCTCTTGACTGTGAGACCTTGCAAAATCTAACAAGAGGTTTTCTATACTTTCAATACATGGTGACAGTGACGTAGAGTGAGCATTCTTCTTCCAAAGAGGAAAAGGAAGAGCCAAAGGTTAGACCAAACAGGAGCAAACCCAAGCAGGACAAACAACAAATCCTATATGTCCATGTCTAGTTATTTAGGGCTTGTTGTTAGCCCTGTGTTTGTAGCATACACGCCCTTTCTCCTGTCCTGGATCTACTTTGTGCCTACAGCTTTCATCCACAGGTATCCTGGCATTTCTAATGTCCTGCCATCTAATCTTAGGCTTCATCATTCTAGTTTCATCCATGGCCCCCGAAGAAGTTTCTTGTATTAAATCTTACCCTGCTAAATTATATAGCCTAGCCTCACTGACTTTTCTCAAAAACCTTAATAAAATTTACTAGGACAAAATAATTCTTGTGTCTGTAATGCCTGTAAAACTAGCTCCATGTTGATGGTATCAGATTCTCCTGCTATCTTGAACAGTAGTGGACCCCTTCCTTTAGATCAAGATCTTCAGATTCCTGAGTGTTTGAGGAAGTTAAACTGGAAAATATTCTCCTAGATGGCCTTTATTACAGAGGGTGACCCAAAAGCTTTTTTTTCCCCTAAAAAAATGAAAAGGCTCTTTATTTCCAAATAGTCTTAATTAAGTTTGTTGATTTATATCGGGGTGCCTGAGATTTGTAAGATCTCACCAATTCATGAAATTTCTTCAATGCACTGTTAGTATTTTTTTCAGTATCAATTCCTAGGTCTCTTTTGTAATGGCTACAATATTGTTAACTATAGTTTCTTTGCCTGATGGCTAAACATACCTTCTTTGACCACAGTGTACATTTTTTCCACACCATTCTGCTCTGCTTTTTTATCTTGATGCTGACTATAAATGTGGTAAAGTGCAGCCATCAACTATGCCACTGCTTGAATGATATGCATCTTGAAATTCCCTCTCACTCAGATTTTTAAATGTGCCTTACTCAGATTTTCAGGACTCAGCAAAACGTAGACAGACATTTTTTTTCCCAAAAATGTAATATGAATAGCCTCCATTTCAATTGATAACATAGCCTTATTCCTATCTGGAAGCCAGGAAGTACAGTCTTCACTGCCCAGATTTTATTGGCATTCCTGTTTTTTGAAATCCTTTTAGAATCACTCAGGGGCTTCTCAAGTCTATCTCTAGAAATTCTTGTGAATCCCTCCTGAAAAACGTTTCTAAGGGTTTAAGAATCACATGGTTGGGTGTAGTCACAAAAACATTTCCACCTTTTTTTCCCTGATTTTCTCTAGTTATTTCTTATTTCTTCAATACTGTGATCACAAAGCCGACAGTGCTTACCTAAGAGGAAAAAAGTTTAATTTGGCTCACAGTTTCATAGGATTTTAGTTCATGGCATGCCACTAGGGTAAGAGCTTATGGTAGAGGCTATTCATATCATATAGAACAGGAAGCAGAAAGAATGGCTATAAGCCTGTGATGATGTAACCTGAATGACATAGCCTGAACACACAATGATGGCCTCCCTCCACCTGTCCCCAATTTCCTAAATGCTCCAGGGCAGCCAACACCAGCTGGGGACTGGATATTAAAAGTGTGAGCATGTGGGGAACATTTACAATTGGAACTAGAATGCCACATGAGTTGTTTCTATGAAACTTTTGAACTGAAGAGAAGAGGTCAGCTTTGCCTAAGATATCAAATGCGTATGCCTAAAAATATTCCATGTATTTCTATTTAGCATTTTGGGTGCTTTTTGTGGGCTTGCAGTGAAAGCCTCTGCGTTGTGTATGACACTAGTAACTTCCTTTCATGGATTCCCGGGGTGTTTGTTTGTTTGTTTTGTTTTTTGATTTTTTTTGTTTTTTGAGACAGGTTTTCTCTGTGTAGCTTTGCGCCTTTCCTGGATCTCGCTTGGTAGACCAGGCTGGCCTCAAACTCACAAAGATCCGCCTGCCTCTGCCTCTGGAGTGCTGGGATTACAGGTGTGGGCCACCACCGCCCGACGATTTCCCCTGTTTTTGACCTTCCTAGTGTGTTAATTTTCCTAGTCATTTCAGATAATCAGCTTGTGGTTTGATTACATTTTCCATTTTCATGTTTGCTGATTTCTGCTCATTTGTCTTCTATTATTTTCTCCATTTACTTTATTTTTATCTTCTAAAGTTTTCACAAGGCAAGTTAAATTACTGATTTAAATCATATTTTAGTTATTAATTTATTTTAGTTTTATAAATGTTCTTAACACTGGTTTAGTTGTTATCTCACAGATTTTGATGAGTTGTATTTTAAGTTTTATTCAAGTAAGTGTGTAATCTTTGTATTTATCCTCAGGAATGAAACATGTCTGTTTAACAGCATTGTTGATTATGTGTCTGTCTTTTCTGATCTTTTTCTTAATATTTCTACAAATTTTTAAGAAGGGGTGTTAAAATTTCCAAGTATTCAGTGGAGGTTTATTTTTAGTTCAGGACTCCAGACTGACTTCAGATTTGCCTCACACATTGTGTGGCCTTGTTATTTGTTATAAACTCATTTAAGATTAGGGTGGTAGTCTGTATGGGCTTATCTTCTTATCAATATAGGGCCTCATTCTCTTTTTGGTAATTTCATTTGATCAGAACACAAATTTATCTGATATTAATGCTGCTACCATACTTTACATTATTGTCATGATTTCTGTATTTTCTATATTTAGGTCATATTTTATTATTCACTTTACCAATTATTTTAATTGGTAGAGTTACATTATTGCACTAAATGAGACTACCAATATGCTAGGGAAGACCATTCCATTTTATTTTCCACTATTCAATTTTTGCTTTCTATTTACTTTGTCCTATCTGCCTTTCTGTTACCTGAAGGGTTTTAAGAACCCTGTTTTTATTTGACAGTATATTTTTGAGTATGTTCATAGCATATAAAATTTCATATTAGATTTTAATGGTTATTCTATGTATTATATTTTGTGCACAAATATATGTGTTTGAGATTTGTATCTTAATGTATTATACTGGCATTGTAAATTGAGTTTTTGTTTTTGTCTTTGTAGACCAGTAGTGTTTGGTTTTTACCCTAGGTCTCTGGGCTATCCAGTCTCTGGTTCTTGGCTACCCAAGCAGCATCAGGTATGAGTTTCATCCTGGGAAGTAAGCCATAGGTCAAATCAGACATTGGTTGGCTACTCCCTCAAGGTCTGTGCCACCATTGTCCTAGCATATTAGGTCGATAGGACAGATTGTAGGGCACAGTTTTTGTGACTAGGTTGTTGTCCACCTTTCTCTTTCAATAGCCTACACAGTACCTTACCACACTAAAGAGAATAGAACACGGGAGTGAGAGGTACATGTAACCACCAATTGGACTTCTCCATGTTCAATGAATTGTGTGGGTGTTGTACTTGGCAATGGGGTTCCACTGTCAGTTTGCAGAGAGTGAGCTTTTGTCTAAAAAAGCAGCCTGGGTTTTTTTTTTTTTTTTGGTATTTCCGTGGGACCCCCTGGCGAACAACTCAATTAATTGGATGTAACCTACTCCCAACACTGAAACAAGCTTTGCTTGTCGACTAGAGATGGCCAGTTAAGACTGTATCTCCCATTACTAGGAGTCCTCATTAGGATCATCTTTACAAATTCCAGGAAATTTTCACAGTACTAGGTTTGCTTACCACTTTCAAAATCCTCCCCACTCTTGTTCCTGCTATCTCTTTTCACTCTCTTCCTCTGTCCCTTGCCTGTCACCTGATCCCCCTAGCTACCATACCCACCTACTCTCAGTCTACCTGCAAATCATATTGTATTTCCCTTTTCCAGGGATACTGTGTGTCCCCACCAGAGCCCTTCTTTTTACCTGATCTCGCTGGGTCTATGGATTATAACTTGGTTATCATTTACTTAATGGCTAATATCTGCTTATAAGTGAATACATATCATATTTATCTTTTTGGATTTGGGTTATAAAACTCAAGTTGAATTTTTTTCTGCCCATCCAATTTGTCTGAGAACTTCATGATGTCATTAAAAAATGAGTAATACTCCATTATGTAAACTTACCATATTTTGTTTATTCATTCTTCTGTTGAGGGATATCTAGGTTCTTTCCAGTTTCTGGCTATCATGAATAAAGTCACAATGAACTTGGTTGAGCAAGTATCCTTGTGGTAGGATAAAGTATCCTTTGGGTATAAGCATATGCCCAAGAATGGAATAACTGAGTCTTGAGGTAGATTGACTCCTAACTCTCTAGGGAACTGCCATATTGATTTCAATATTGACTGTACAAATTTGTATTCTACCAGCAAGAGAAGAGTGTTCTCCTTGCACCATATCCTCAGGAGCATGAACTATCACTTGTGTTACTGATCTTAGCCATTTGGACAGGTGTAAGATGGAATCTCAAATTAGTTTTGATTTGTATTTTTCTGATGGCTAAGGATGTTCAACATTTTTAAAAACTGTTTCTCAGCCATTTGAGATTCCTCTATTGCGATTTCTCTGTTTATAACTGTTCTCCATTTTTTAAAGTCGGATTATTTGGTGTTTGGATATCTAGTTTCTTGAGATCTTTATATATTTTAGATATTAGTCCTCTATCATATGTGGAGTTGGTAAAACATCTTTCCTATTCTGCAGGCTGCCACTTTGTCTTATTGATATTGTCCTTGGCCTTACAGAAGTCTTTCAGTTTCATGAGGTCACATTTATTATTTTTTTTATTTTAGTGCCTATCCTATTGGTATGCTGCTCAGAAAAATGTCTCTTGCCCCAGTAGATTCAAGGCTATTTCCCATTTTCTCTTCTATCAGGTTCAATACATTTGGTTTTGTGTTGAGGGCTTTGATCTACTTGATCTTAAGTATTGTACAAGGTGATAAATAATAGAACTATTTGATTCTTTTACATACAGACAGCATCCAGTTTGACTAACATCATTTGTTGAAGATATTTTCTTTTGTCCTGTATGCATCTCTGGCCTCTTTATCAAAAATTAGGTGATGATAGGTAACGAGGGCCTTTGGGGTCCAGTGCCAAGATCCTCTTTGGAGTTCAGATCAGAAGCTAAAGGGACACGAAGGAAGCTTAGAGGATCGCTAATATGAGGGTAAATGAAAAATCTCTCACTTGTGTGCTGTTCTGGTCATGACTCTTTATTGTTCTGCTTTTCTTCTGATTTTCTTATCCTAACTGTCTATAATTTATTAGCTCAGATTCTCTGTTCTAATCACCCTGCTTCTCCTTATCTAGCAAAAAAATTCACTTTTTACAGGAGGTTTGAAGCAATAAAAAAAATGGGAATTACCTCTCATTGGTCAAAAGCACATTCATATGGTAAGTGATAAGTATCTGAGCAATTTACCATGGCAATGTAAAGTTTCCAGGTTTCAGGAGTAAGACTGTGATCTTTATTGTTCAGGATTGTTTTATTTATCTTACATTTTTGTTTTTCTATATGAAGGTGAGAATTGTCCTTTCAAGGTCTATAAAAAATTGTGTTCAGATTTTGATGGGGAGTGCATTGAATCTGTAGATTGGTTTTGGTAGGAGAGTCATTTTTACAGTGTTAACCTTACCAATGCATGAGCATGGAAGAACTTTCCAACTTCTGATATCTTCCCCAATTTCTTTCTTCAAAAATTTGAAGTTCTTTTCATACAAGTGTTTCACTTACTTGGTTAGAGTAAACCCAAAATACTTTATATTATTATAGGTCATTGTGAAGGCTGTTGTTTCCCTGATTTCTTTTTCTGTCCATTTGTCATTTGTATCTAGAAAGGCTACTGATTTTTTTATTTTTTATTTATTTATTTTTTTTGCTAATCTGTATTCAGCCACTTTGCTGAAAGTGTTTATCAGATGTTGGAGTTCCCTGGTGGCATTTTTAGGGTCACTTACATATACTATCATATAATCTGCAAATAAAGGTATTTTGGCTTTTTTATTTCCAATTTCTATCCCCTTGATCTCCTTCAATTGTCTTATTTCTCTAGCTAATACTTCAAGAACTAAATTGAACAGATATGGAGAAATTGGACAACTTTGTCTTGTTCCTGGTTTTAGTAAAATTTCTTTGTGTTTCTCTCCATTTAATTTTATGTTGGCTATAGGCTTTCTGTAAATTGCCTTTATTATGTTTAGGTATGTCCCTTGCATCCCTAATCTCTCCAAGGCTTTTATCATAAAGGGGTGTTAGATTTTGTCAAAGAACTTGTCTGTAGCTAATGAGATAATCATGTGATATTTTTCTTTCAGTTTGTTTATATGATGGATTACTTTTACTGATTTTAGTATGTTGAACTATCCCTGCATCTCTTGGATGAAGCCTACTTGATCATGGTGAAGGAAACCAATAAAATGATTTCTAATGATATTCTGCTGAAATATAGCTCAGTGCATTACCCACTCATCATCAGAGAAGGTTTCCTGTGGCAGCAGGTGGAACAGATTCAGAGACCCACAGCCAGATATTATAAGAAAAGAGAGTCTAAATTGGAAGTCTCCATTAAATCCCTCTCCTCAGAGCTTAGGGAATCCCACAGAAGAGTAAGCAAAAAGAGTGTAAGAGCAAGAGGGGATAAAGGACAACAGGAGAACAAGAGCCTCTGAATCAAATAACCAAGATGCATATAAGCTCACAGAGACTGAAGCAGCAAGCACAGACCGTACATACATGGGTCCACACACCAGTTCCTCTGCACACATATTATGGCTTTTAGCATAGTATTTTTGGGGGGATTTCTAATTATGAAAGAGAGAGGAATCCTGTTCTTGAGACTTTTTTTTCTTCTGTTGAGTTGATGTGTCCAACTTTGATATGGTTTTTGCTTCACCTTATTATAATTAATTTTTTTTTGTTCAGTAGTTATCTCTTAGAAGTCCATTCTTTTCTAATGAGAGACAGAAAGGGAATTGATCTGGAGGGAAAGGGAAGTGGGAAGTAGGAGGAGTAGGGAGGGGAAACTGTAATCAGTATATATTTTTTTGAGAAAAGAAGGAAAAATGGGAAAAAAAAAGTCATATTGTAGTTGATGTGGAAAAAATAAATTTAAAGGAAATCTAGACACCATGACTCTCTTTAATTTCTCATGTTCTTTTTTTTGTTTAGTATTGTCTTAACACTTTAGTTTAAATATATTCAGAAATATATATTACAATGGTATGATAATTTTTGCTTCAACTACCAAAAACAAAACAAAACACAACTTTAGAAAATTCAGGATAAGAAGAAATTGCTGTCATATTTTCCTACACTCTTTTCTTTTGTTACTTCACCTTTCCTGGCATTTCTGAGTTTCTTATATTATGTCTGTTTGATATTATTCAGATAACCAGCTTTGACTATTCATTTATATAAGGTCTGAAAGTGGACACATTGTCTCAGTTTTCCCATATTGTAACATCTTGATTTCCTCCTTGCTCCTGAATAATATTTTACCTAGATATTATGATGTAGATGTAGATTATTTTTCTTCTTTTACTAAAATGCCTGGTCTCTTCATTCTAGATCCCATAAATTCTAATGGAAAACTATTGCTTTAATTGTTTTTCTCTTAAAAGTAAGGTGTCATTTTCTTTGACTACTCTAAAGAATTTTTATTTGTCCTGTTTTCAAAATAATAATAATAATAATAATAATAATAATAATGATATGTCTGCATTTATTTGATCATTTTTCCTGTTCAGGGCTTACTGCTTTTGATTCTGTAGTTTTATGTCTTTTGATAAATTTGAGCAACTTGCTATAGTCATATTTTAATGTATTTTCTTTGCCCTGTCTTCTGGGATTTCAATGATCTGAAAGGTAGATCATTTGTTATAGTCCCTGAGACCTCTAAAACTTAAGTCATGCAATTCATTTCTTAAATTCAACTTTCTCTTTGTTATTCCTGGTGAGTGACTTCCATTATTCTATCTTCTAGTTCACTGAACATACCATCTGTGTCATCTATTCTGTTCTTGAGTCTATCCATTGAGCTGTTTATTTCAGTAATTGTTCTTTCAGTTATGAAATTTCCACTTGGTTGTCCATGTGTTTTTTAATTGTTTATGGAGACTTTCTGCCATTTCTTTTGTCACCAGCACATTTATATTGTTCATTAAAGCATTTTGGGCGGGGGGGAGGGTTCAGATCTGCTCTTTTAACATCTTAGATAATTTTGACAGATTTGTGGTGTTGGTGATGGCATCCCTTGATTTCCATTGTTTAAAAAAGTCTATTTAAGTTCTTCCTAGTGTTCAATATGACAAATAATTTTTGGTTGAAATCTGGACATTTTTGTGTTACATGATTTTCAGTCTTAAGTCTTCTCTTTTATGTTTTTAGGTGGCCTTTTCTTTCTTTTTCTTTTTTCCTTTCTTCCTTGCCTGCCTGCTTCTTTGTAATAGCTTTTGATGGGGGAAGAGCAGGGTACTTTCTTAGGAACAGATAGAAATAGATGTATAATTCTTCTAGTCATTTTCTTCTAACACACAAGGTGGGGGCAAACCACTCCTCACCAATAGGCAGAGCTGAGAAACTCTAGTTTCAGCCCTGCTGACAGCAGTGAGGGCCGCCTTTTCACCGCTAGATTATCTCAAAAGAGCAAAGTCCAAAGAGCAGAAGAGCCAGGAATGAGGAAGAATATGGACTTTCCATGGTCTGAACTGACTCTCTGTGCAGAAAGGCTCATTTCTAGCTGCCAGCAATTTAAATTCTAGATTTCTACTGAGCTTCACCCAAAACTATCAGAAGGAGTTTTAGAACTTCCCACCACAGCCTGGAGTTGGTCTCCACTAAGTCTTTACAGGTAGAATGGGGCCAGAGTTTTACATAAAGCAGAAAATGATTGTCTGGAGGTTTTCTATGTTACTAGCCCTCACCATTTTCAGTTCTCAGACTAGAGATTTTGGTAAGGGTTTTTACTTTATGTGCTACTTGGCTACTCCAAGATCCTAAATATTAACTTGCTGTGAATCAGAATATATAAGGTAAAAATGAAGGCTCAGAGAACTAAGTTCTCTAAGTGATCCTCCTTCATCTTATTATACATCAGAAATTGCCCATGTTAGGTTTTTACATAAGACCTATAGATTTTGTTTATTTTTCTTTTTTGAGATATAAACTAGCTTTTAATTTATTGTGTATACTCTTATGCCTCTGCCTCCTGAACATTGGGATGTCAAAAAAAAACATTACCATGTCTACTTTATGTAGTTCAGGAATGTTTCATCAACCAAGCTAGGTCTCCAGACTCAGTATTCTTAATTATTCTTACTGGTTGAAGAAAGGAGTATGTTTACTCCACCTTCTTGCAGCAGAAGCCTTGTTAACAGTGCGTCTAAAATAACGTCAACTATAGTTAATTTTCTTGTAGTTTGTTCATTTTATGAAAAATCCATAGACCTGTTAATTTGAAAGTTTGCCTGGCACATGACATGGTGGCCATGGCCAACTTGTTCAAATACATGGATTCAAAATGTACTTTTGTATTGATTCATAACACTGGCATCTCTTCAGTCTCCCAAAGAGCAGAGAAAACCATAATCTACAGTTAATGTTCACTTAATACACAAGAGAGTACTTGAACAAGACACACCCAACACTATGAATCCAATATTAAGAATAAACAAAAAATAGTCATAAGCCAGACCCACTGGCACATACCTGTGAATCCCTGTACTTATAAGACAGAGGCAGGAAGATTTAAGAAATGCCTGAATTACATAGGGAGACTCAGTCTCAGAAAGGAAAATCAGCTTTAAAAATAGAAATCAAAAAGAGAAATGGTGTTGGCAAAATTCTTTTAATTCCACAGCATCACACTTAGTTATAATGACTTATTTCCATTTTATAAATGGACAAATGCAAGCTAGGGGTTGACAAATTTTGCAGTAAGTTAATGGATCATCCATTGTTCAAAACTTATATGACTCTAGTGTCTAGGTTCTTGATTGTTAGGGATCTGGGACACTTGGATGAAATGAATATGCACTTAGTACTTCATATTTGAGAACACAAAAATAATATCCAAGATCACAATAATCTCTAAATTTAACCCATGTTTGTTTTTATTGATAAGATCTTCTAACAGTTCGAGCTACACTGGTGATCCACTTGCCGCTTTACCTCAGTAAATAAAATGTTAGTTATTCATAATTTACTTACAGAGAATAACACTGTCAGCATGAAAAAGAAATCATGGATTCACAAACTAGGGTCAGGGTGAAGATTAGTTGACCCATTTGACATGACCTGATGGAGATTAAAGAGTGGGTGTGGAACTCATAGGGAGCAGAACATGTTGTTCCAGTTGCTCCAACATTGATAAATAATCATAAATTGTGTTCATAATGAACAACCAATCATCTCACCACACAGAAAGAGCTGAGCTAAACCATGATGTACCTTTGATTCGGATTTGAATTGTCATGGATTTTCTCTATCCCAGTGGACCCTAAAAGAATGCATAAAAGATCCTAGCATTCAGCACTAAAAGCTTCAGAGTCCTCATTGAGAAGTACAGATTTTTTTAAAGAAAATAATGGATAATAGAATGTGAATTCTTGACTTAGAGTTCATGGTGATAGACACTGTTGTTCTCATCCTTTCTCATGCTACAACCCTTAATGTGGTTTCTCATTTTGTGGTGATCCCAAACAATAAAATTATTTTTGTTGCTACTTCATAACTGTAATTCTGCTACTGTAATTATTCTATGAATCATCATGTAAATATCTGTGTTTTCTTATGGTCTTAGGCAACCACTATGAAAGTGTTTGTTGACTCTCAAAGTGGTTAAGACCTACAGTTTGAGCACCACTCTCTTTTTTGCTTTTGCTTTTTATTAATTTTTTTCATTTATTTTATATACCAACCACAGTTTCCCCTTCCTCTTCTCTCCCCATTCCTTCCCCCAACTCCTGTCTGCCCCACTCCCCATCTATTTCTTCTGTTAAGAAAGGAACAGACTCCCATGGGAGTCAACAAAACATGGCATATCAAATTGAGGCAGGACCAAGCTCCTTCCCCTGCATCAAGGCTGAGCAAGGCATCCCAGCATGGGGAATAGGTTCCAAAAAGCCATATCATGTACCAGGTACAGGTCCTGATCACATTGCTAGGGCCGCGCAAACAGACCAAGCTATACATCTGTCATCCATATGCAGAGGGCCTAGGTCCCATGCAGGCTCCCCAGCTGTCAGTCCAGTGTCCTTGAACTCCCACTAGCTCAGGTCAGCTGTCTCTGTGGGTTCTCCCATCATGATCTTCACACACACACACACACACACACACACACACACACACACACACATACACACACACACACTTGCTTGTACAATCCCTCCTCCCTCTTTTCCATTGGACTCCCAGAGCTTGGCCCAGTGCTTGGCTATGGATCTCTGCATCTGCTTCCATCAGTTACTGGACAAAGGTCTCTGATGACAATTAGGGTATTTACCAATCTGATTATAGGAGAAGGCCAATTCAGGCACCTTCTCCACTATTGCTAAGAGTCTTAGCTGAGGTCTTTGTTGTGAATTCCAGGGAGTTTTGTTGGTACTAGGTTTATCCCTAACCCCAAAATGGCCCCCTCTATCAAGATATCTCTTTCATTACTCCTCTCCTTCCTTCCCCAACTCAACCAATCTGATGTCTAATGCTCCCATTCCCTTGTCCCCTTCACCACCTGTCCCCAGTTTACCAAGGAGATCTCATCTATTTTGCCTTCCCAGGGAAATCCATATGTCTAGAGTCCTCCTTTTTACCTAGCTTTTCTGGGACTGTGGATTGTAACCTGATTATTTTTTGCTTTATATCTGGTATCCATTTATGAGTGAGTACATACCATGTTTGTCTTTCTGGGTCTGAGTTATCTCGTTTAGGATGATTTTTTTCCTAGTTCCATATATTTGCCTGCAAATTTCATGATGTCATTGTTTTTTATTGCTGAGTAATGCTCCATGGTGTAAATGTAGCACATTTTCTTTATCCATTTTATGATTCAGGGGCATCTAGGTTGTTTCCATGTTTGGAATATTATGAATAACACTGCTATGAACATACAGTTGAGCAAGTGTCCTTGTGGTATGATTGAACATCCTTTGGGTAAATGCCTAAGACTGGTATAGCTAAGAACTACTCTCTTAAGGAATGGAAATTCTCATCCTTTCCCTGTATCCAGTTAAGACTGGTCTAGCACACAGGACAAAATTTAACAGATCAGCAGTCTATAAGTACTAGAAAAAAATTATCCAGAATCTCTTACATTCACTGAAGACATACATAATAACCCAATGCAGGGGGTAAGAATCAATAAAACATATTGTGCTTACTAGAGTTATCTGAAAGAAAAGAGCCTCAGTTGAAAAATGCCTCCATAGATAGGGATGTAGGCAAGTCTATAGGACATTTTCCTAATTAATGATTGATGTGGGAGGGACTAGCCCTTTGTGAGTTGGGCCAGCCTGTTTTTATGGCCCTGGGTTCTATAAGAATGAATGCTAAGCCATCAGTAAACAGCACCCATCCATGGCTCCTGAGTCAGTTCTTGCCTCCAAGCTCCTTCCCTATTTGAGTTCCTGTCCTGATTTCCTCCAATAATGGGCTATAATGTGGAAGTGTCAGCCAAATAAATCCCTTTGGTTTTGGTCATGGTCTTTCATCACAGCAACAGAAACCAAAACTAAGACAGAAATTGGTACCAGATAGTGGGGGTATTGCTGTGTCAGACCTGAGCATGTGTTTTGGGGAGTATTTCAGAAGGACTTTGAGAAAAGTCTTTGAGTGTTCAAATCTTGGCCACCTGCTCTGTGATAGCTTGGAAGATAAGAATGTTGAGAGCAATTCAAATGATGGAGGCTAGGCTTTTGAAGTTTCAAAGGGAAGCAAAGAATCTACTGGGCTATGTATGCAAAGAATCAGTGGTGTCTGGTCAGCTAGAGCTGAAGAATAGGCTGTTATTAATGAAAGACAAGAACAACTAATGTAAAACCTTTGCTTTGCTGGGACAATGGATATCAGTCTGCTGGCACTAAAGAATCAACAGTGATTGAGAAGAGACCAACATCATCAAGGTGACATCTGCTAAGAAGTGGTTCCTCAGCCGTAGCACATCAAAGTTGTGTTCTAGATGTGCCCTAGATTGTAACTTGTGTAGCTGCCAAACTTGGCACTGTGTAAGGGTCTCCCAGGTGGTACCTACACTGAAGGCATAAGGCAGTCATAGAGAGCAGCTGAGGCTTGGCACTGTGAGAGGCCAAGATAGGCCTTGATAAAGTTGCAGCCTCAGTAGCAGTAGAAGCTCTAAGAATAAAAGGGTCATGAAGAAAAATTGAGACTTGCCATCATAAACGTATCCCAGGAGAGGCTACTGTCAAAAGTGCAGCTGAGCTTCAGCATGACACCCCAGCATTTTGGAGATGCGACTACCATGCAATGACCACTAAGAACAGCATCATCAGTGGAGTGAAGCCATCTGGAACCTAGAAGACAAGCTATATATGCTGCAGAGGGCAGAGCAGGAGAAGCGACCCAAGCCCTTTGGGGGAGCATAGAAGATCATCAGTGGATCCCAGAGATTAAATACTGAGCTATTTCTAGTTGGAGTTTGGTTTGGTTTTGTTCAGATTATGACTGTGCCATGATTCTTCTCTCTTGAAATAACAGAGTATTGAACTTATTGTTTATTTTATAAGCACTCATTATTGACAGACACTAAATTTTAAAAGACTTGTCTTTAAGCGACTGGGTATTTTAAAGAAACTGAAATTTTAATGTGTTTGAATTCATAAAGACTGTGGAACTTTTTACTTCTGTAAAATGTATTGCAATGTCTATATCAGCGCTTATCTTGGATATGTAAAAGAAAGGGAAAGTTGTGGCTTAAATATGAAGTCTTTGTGTATCAAACTGACAAGGGATCAGTTGTGCTGGCTAGTTTTATGTCAGCTTGATGCAAACTAAAGTCATCTGAGAGAAGAGAGGCTCAGTTGAAAATGCCAACTTATGATAAAACTGTAGGCAAACCTTAGGGAATTTTCTTAATTAGTGATAGATGTGGGAGGGATCAGTCTACCCTGATTGGGGCCACCCCTAGGCTTGTGGTCCTAGACTCTATAAGAAAGAAGGCTAAGCAAGCCAGTAAGCAGCACTCCTCTATAGCCTCTGAATCATCTCCTTGCCTCTAGGTTTCTGCCTTGTTTGAGTTCCTGTCCCGACCTCCTCCAAAGATGGACCACAATGTGGAAGTGTCAGCCAAGTAAGCCCTTTCCTCCCCAACTTGTTTTTGGGTCATGGTGTTTCATCACAGCAACACAAACCATAAATAAGACTATTCTTGACATCTAGCTACATAAAAATCATTCATTCATTTATGCAATAACTAATTACTGGATATTTGCTCTATGCTGGGAACCATACAAGGCCTCTGGGTTACATAAAGGAACTTTGTTGAGCTTAGTGCCAAACAAAGGCTATATAACACAGTAGATCTACCAGTTAATCACAGAAATAACATAAAGGAGTGGATTAGCTGCTGCAAAATAGATGTTTTCCTCGCTATGAAGAGGTTTGTGACACTGTGTAGCAAAGAGCAATAACCTAGCCCAAAAGAGCAGAAAGCTTTCTCAGAGGAAGTGACATTTAAACAGGGGCATTGATTTGAGTAGGGTGAGCAAGGCCAATGTTAAGACAATTCTAGTCAGACAGAACAGCCTATACATAAGTCCTAAGGTCTTGGGGTTATACCACACACTGAAGAAGCCACAGAGAGGTGGCCACTCATCCCTGTGACCACAGAAGTGTGGAAGAGAGCATCTGAAAGGTCAAGGGTAAGGTACAGAGCATGCTTAGAGGGTCTAAAGTCACCGGATCAGTTTAGTTACTTTAGGGATGACAGGAGTCTCTGCCTAACTCTCTTGCCTTCCTGTCTTTGTACTGAGCACAAAGGGTGAGGATGTGAAAGGTGCCCTTTTTACATCTTGAAAACCTCATCTTCTGAGCAGCAGGGGTCCTCAAGGCACCCCCCACTGGCATTTGGAGAGCTGTACTGACTGTCTTGTGAAGAGTCCTCTCTGAGCAGAGAGAGTTATTTCTGTGTCAGCTCCTCAGATCACAGGCAGCTGGACTTCTAGGATCCTCATGGCCTGCTTAGGTCATCATGTAGCTGATGAAAGTGGGTAGGACTCACTCAGCTACAAGCACTAGTGTGGACTAGCTAGAGGGTGTACTGTAAGTGACTTTGAAACTTGGGGATGTCTTTTTCCCTCTTTGGAGCTCATTACAACACTGAGCCTACTATTGATAATCCCACCAAGTCTGATATCAAAGAACAGCAGAGATTTATAATTTCCCCACCCTATTCAGCCATCCTGTTTCACAGAAACTCATTTCATTACAAAATGGCAGATAGATCATGTACTCTTTCCCCATTTAGAATTAGAATTCCTTTAGCAGCATTATTTCTGTTTGTGTACAGAGTGGCTATGACATTTGAAAGAGGAATTAATGACCATATATGTCTAGAACTATTGCTTACATGGCTAATTTCATTAATTTAATAAACACTGACTGATTCCACTGGTGCATAAGGAACATTCCTAGGTGCTAGAGATGCAAGGGGAAGGAGATCCTCCAAGTTCCTAACTGTGTACCACAAAAGGAAACTTAAGGTGATGGAGAGGACCAGTGAGATGGCTCACTGGGAAATGGTCCTGTTGCCAAGCCTGACGATGGTGGTTCAATCTCTGGGATTCACATGGTTAAAGAAGGGAACTGACTCCTGACTGTTTCCTCTACCTATATGTTATGGCATGCGCATGGTCACACACACTTACCTTACACAATTTTAATGTAAAATCAAAAAAGATGAAAAGAAAGATTACAGGAGAGATGAAACAGGAAGAAAGATGGGCAGAAAGAAGAAGGGAATAAGAAGATGAGGGGAGGGAAAGAGATTGCTGACAATATAATTAGGAAAGAAATTCAATGTGCTGTGCCACCATGCTTGGTGCATTTTTCTGACCAACAATTACCATGTAGTGCTCGACTCCAAAACTCTGTGACTTAAAACAACATGGTACTTAAAAATAATAATAATAATATATAAAAAGCTTTCTGGATTGACAATTCTGGAAGAATTCAGTTCAGTCTCTCTTTCTCTCTGTCTCTGTCTCTCTGCCTCTCTTTGTCTCTGTCTCTGTCTTTCTCATGTGTGCCTCTGTTTCTTTCTCTGTCTCACAGCATCATCCTTGAGATCTCCAAGTCAATTGAGCTCCTTAACGTGCAGTCATCCTAAGAAAGTTGCACTAACTGACTTCTCATGAAAGTAAATTCCCAATCATTTCATGTCAGAGCCTACAGCTAGACATAGCACCCCTCTTGCCTCTTCTCTTGATGTAAACATTAACAGACTCCATGAGACTCAAGGAGATGGTATGAATGCCTGCCTTTCAAGGGAAGAAGTGTAAAGACATAAATAGTCATACATAATCACCCATAGGGTCTATGACACAGTGTGGAGTGATAGAGTATGATTTTTCTCAGGAGATGATATGACAACTGAGTGCAAAATGTCAAAAAGAAGCTTAAATGCCAATACTTTCTGAGAGCAGATCATACTAGACCAAGGGACTAATAAGTACATGACTCATGAGTGATTGTATTTGAGGAAAGGGTGACTGCATGGGTGGCTAGAACTTAATGACTCTGAAACAGAATTTGAGAAGTAGAATAGGAAAAGTAGAATCAATAAATCCCAGACATAAATTTTAATGTTATCCTTAGTGTGAATGAAGACACTGGAAGTTTTTTAAAACACAATGAATTATTAAATATTTGAAGGATCACAGAAACTTATAAGCAGCACTTACTCTAGACATAGATAGGTAAGATATACTCATGCAATCTTAATAACATGGTTGCTTCAATAAGAGCTGAAAAATGACAATTCTAGTTAACACAGCAATACTGATGAGGAAAATTTCACAGGTCTTACTCCTAGATGAAAAGCTATGGGTAATCAATGGTTACTAAAGAGGAGATTCAGTTTTCTCCAGGGATGAGCTCCCTGATAGATTGTCTGGTCAATCCTAAACACATGTACATGTAAGAAACACTAAGTAGACTCAACAGCTTGTGTGTGTGTGTATAATAATAATTAATTGCATGTTGTTATATATAGCTATGCATATATAGTTACACATCTATGTAGATATATGTAAAAATCATAAAGAAGTTATGAATTTGAGAGGGAATGGAGAAACATGGGTGGAGTCGGAGGGGAAGTGTGGAAATGATATAGATACAGTGAAGTATGAAATTATCAAAATATAAAAAATTGAAGAGCAGCAAAGTTACCATAGTGATAATTAAAGTATGAGGTGATTAAATCTTAGACTAGGTTCATTCAATGTTGCATACATATGAAGGTAGATAAATTCACATGTACTTGAATAAATTAAGTATGGAGCCCTATACATATGCATAGGTGTTTAGGCATAGATATAATCATACATATAGATTCAGAGGTAGATCCACATAGAAACAGACTTAAATATATAGATTATGACATAGATATGCATATATATATATATATATATATATATATATATATATATATATATATATATAAAGCATACCTTAAGCTAACATAGAAAACAGTATATAGATATATATTTAAATAAATATCAGGATAACATTTAGATAAATATATTTATTTGGACACAGATGGATACTCAGGCAAAGATCTAGATACTTTTGTAATGGAGGCAACACAATCTACAATTGGATGTTAGAAGAGTTAACTTTAAGGGAGGTCTGGGAGTTACTCCACTAAAGGAGAATGAACTCAGGAATAGCCCTGAACTCTGAATTACCTGTGAAGGAATGCTTCATCTCTATGAGTTCCTGCTGATATTTTGCCCTATCACCCCTTACATGAACACCTTCCCTTGCCCCCTCCCTTTCGTCCTAGCATTCCTCACATTTGCACTATACTGTTGGGAGAGCATTCATAATTATTGGAACAAGAAAGGGCTATGCTTCACCCAGGTGACTGCCAAGTACAAGATGTATGCTGCAGGCAAATTATCTCACTTCTTGAAGCTTCTGCTATTCAACTTTAAGTAAATCGCATGACATATCTTCAAGGCCCACTATGAAAATTAAAAGCATAAAATGTACAATATGTATTTAACATTTTATCTAGAAACCTGTAGGGCTCATGTGATTCTAGTACCTTTTTCATTATCTTCTCAAGTGTCTCAAAATCTTGCTTGTTCTTCAAGATCCAGTCTTTCTTTGATGACTTGTGAAACTTTTTACAATCATCCCCAGACTTGGCTGTGTCAGTGCAAAGAGACTGTCCTCATGTAATGCCATCCCACATTGAAATATGGCATATTAGGGGTTTTTTTTGTTTGTTTTTGGTTTTTCGAGACAGGGTTTCTCTGTATAGCTTTGTGCCTTTTTCTAGAACTCACTTGGTAGCCCAGGCTGGCCTCAAACTCACAGAGATCCACCTGGCCCTGCCTCCCAAGTGCTGAGACTAAAGGCATGCACCATATTAGTTTTTTATGCATTTGTTACAAATAATTTGTTTTATTAAAAATATGATAATGATTAAATATAACTTTAATTGATACAGTGGTTCACTGTTCCACTTATCTTCCATTTTCCTCTAATATCTGCCCAGTATGGAGTGCTTCATAAGTACAGTGCAGTTCCCTACAAGTTAATTACCATTATTTTTCCATTTGGTGAGTAATTCTCAGTGGTGATATATTGTGTCCCCCAAAATATTGTGCACCCTAATAAAGCTTATCTGAGGATCAGAGGAAAAAGCCAGCCACTATATTAAGCATAGAAGTCAGGCAATGGTCGCACATGCCTTTAACTCTAGCATTCAGGAGGCAAAGATCCATCTGGATCTCTATGAGTTCAAGGCCACACAGAGGAACAGAGGCAGGCAATACAACCATAGAGGTCTGGAGGTCTATACAGACAGACAGGAAGTTACGTAGCTAGGCAGGAAAAGGAAGTGAGATTGCAGAATGGAAAGGCACATAGGCTTGGGTATACAGGAAGTAGGACTCTTTGGAAACTGAGGAGTTGGTGAGATAAGACATGGCTGTGGCTTGTCCTATTCCCTGATCTCTCAGTTTTTCACCCCAATGTCTGGCTCCAGGTTTTTATTAATAAGACCGTTTAGCAATTTGCCTTACAATTCTCCTCCAATATTGAAAGTCCAGTGGGAGCTGACTTTTATAAATTATTGTAACAAATAGAAAGTTGTGAAGAAAGATTATAAATTTAAAAGAGAAATGAATTGGGGAAAATCTGTGAGAGGTTAAAGGGAAGTACAAAATGTGGATGTAGTCAAGATACATTCTATATATGTATGAAATTTTGAAAAATAAATTAAAAAATTAAATGTAGAGCTAATATAGTGAGTCACACGTATATTCTTAGCTAAATTGTTGGTGATTTTGGAAAAAAGTTTCTTCTTATTTTCATTTAGTTTCACATTAAATAGCATTTTCTTGATGTAAAGAGTAAGGTTCTCTGATGGACATATTTTTTTTTTGTCATTGTCACCTGAAAGTTAGGCAGTCAACATCTACAAAATCACATTGATGGTCCCAGAGTCATAAGTGTATTGTATTATATTAGACCATGTTGAATACTAAACAAATTGTTCAGTCCTCCTGGTATAAAATTTACCTCTGATAATGTCACCTCTTGTGGCAGACATGAACATTGGTTTCCCAGTGTATGTGTTATAAATAATTTATTTTATTAAAAATACTATTACTGAGTAAAGTTGTATACTAAAATAAAATCCCGTAGGAGAGATTTTCTTGATAAAGTACTTACCACACAAGCATGAGATCTGAGTTCAAATCTCCAGGAACCACGTAAAAGGCTTATACATGAGGGCTTGTTCATAACTTCCTAGGGTGAAAGGGAGGGACAAAGACAGTAATATTGTTAAATCTCATTGGCCTGTTGGGCTTAACTGAATTGAAGAACTTGACATTCAGTGAGAGAACCTGTCTCAAAAAAATAAGATGAGAAGAATCTAGGGAGATGTCTAAATTCAACCTTTTGTCTCCACACATATAGGCACATATGAATACACACACACACACACACACACACACACACGCACACGCACACGCACACGCAAACGCACACGCACATGCACATGTACATACACACTTTGCTCTTGTCTAGTTGACCTGTGTCCATAAATATATTTAAGATATTTTTGTATATTATAAAGACCTGCTCTCCAAAGCTAGAGCTTTCGCTCTCACTTACAAATTAGGACGGCCCGAGACCCACTTCCTGAGACTCAGAAACCAACCTCCAGCTCCCATCTGGATTGGAGATGAGTGCCTGAGGTTATTGTCAGAGAGGCAACTGCCCCTGGGTCCAACCACTGGACACAGGCCATCCGGGGAGGACCTGACCAACTTGGCCCCAGTTTCTGGCCAATTGGTGGGCCCTGCGGGAAGGCTCCCCTTTTCCAAGACTGCAGGCACATCCTGCAGTCTCCATACCCTGCCCCCACACCCATCTGCTGGAGACCCCAGCCACTTCCTGAGAATCAGAGACCAGCCCCCAGCTTCCATCCTGTCCTGGAACTCCCATCTGGACCAGAGACCAGAGGAACTCCCATCTGGACAAAATAAGGAGACCCCAGGGACTTCCCAAGACTCAGAGTCCAGCCCCCCAGCTCCTATCCAGCCAGCACTCTCATCTGGACCAGTATGCCCATCTGGCCCAGAGCTTCCATATGGACCAGAGAGGGGCTCCCTAAATCTGTCAGCTCTCTCTGGACCAAGTACACTGATAAGACCAAGAACAAACCCAAGAGGAGATGGGCAGACGTCAAGGCAGAAGTACATACAACAAAATAAAGAGCAATACGGCATCACCAGAACCTAGCCCTTCTCCAAAAGCTAGACCAGAACATCATGGAATGGAAGAAGAAGAAGAAGAAGAAGAAGAAGAAGAAGAAGAAGAAGAAGAAGAAAAAGAAGGAGAAAACAACCTTATAAGTAACATCATGAAGAGGCTAGAGCCTTATATAGAAGAAATCAAAAATAAAGTAGAGGAACAGACAAACAAAAAATGGGAACAACGCTACAAAAAACTAGAGGAAAGGACAATTAAAGCAGAAGAAAACAATAAGTCCTTGAAAGAAAATCATGAAAAAGCAAGGGAGACAGTCCAAGACCTGAAGAGGGAAATAGAAAAACTGAAGAAGACACTAGCAGAAGGAATGCTGGAAATAGAAAATCTGAGTAAACACACAGGAACTTCAGAGGCAAGTATAACCAACAGAATGCAAGAGATGGAAGAGAGGATCTGTGGTGTTGAAGATGCCGTAGAAGAAATAGATTCATCAGTCAAAGAAAACACTAAAACCAACAAAGTCATGACCCAAAATGTCCAAGAAATTTGGGACATCATGAAAAGACTGAACCTACAAATAATAGGGATAGAGGAAGGAGAAGAATACCAACTCAAAGGCACAGAAAATATATTTAACAAGATCATAGAAGAAAACTTTCCCAACTAAAAGAAGGAAATGCCTATGAAGATACAAGAAGCCTATAGAACACCAAACAGACTAGACCCCAAAAATGTCCCCTTGCCACATAATAATTAAACAACTAAATGTATAGAATAAAGAAAGAATATTAAGGGCAGCAAAGCAAAAAGGCCAAGTGACTTATAAAGGCAAACCCATCAGAATAACACCCGATTTCTTGATGGAGACTTTGAAAGCCAGAAGGACCTGGACAGATATAATGCAGACACTAAGAGACCATGGATGCCCGCCTAGACTAATATAACCAGCAAAACTTTCAATCATCATAGATGGAGTGAACAAGACCTTCCAAGACAAAACCAGATTTAAACAATACTTATCCACAAACCCAGCCCTACAGAAAGCACTAGAAGGAAAATTCCAACCTAAGGAAGGCATATACACCCATGAAAACACAGGAAATAGATAACACCACAGCAGTAAAACCCAAAGAAGAGAAGTACACACACACTACCACCAAAAAATAAAAATAACAACAGGAATGAACAATCACTGGTCATTATTATCCCTTAATACCAATGGAATTAATTCATCCATAAAAAGACACAGACTAACAGAATGGATACAAAAACAGGACCCATCTTTCTGCTGCATACAAGAAACACACCTCAAATTCAAAGACAGACACCTCCTAAGAATAAAAGGCTGGGAAAAGACTTTCCAATCAAATGGTCTTAAGAAGCAAGCTGGTGTAGCCATCCTAATATCCAGCAAAATAGACTTCAAACTAAAATCATTCAAAAGAGATGATGAAGGACATTACATACTCATTGCAGGAAAGATCCACCAAGATGAAGTCTCAATTCTGAACATTTATGCCCCAAACACAAGGGCACCCACATATGTAAAAGAAACATTACTAAAGCTTAAATCACATATAAAACCCCATACATTAATAGTGGGAGACTTCAACACCCCACTTTCACCTCCGGACAGATCGGCCAAATTGAAACTTAACAGAGACATAATGGACTTAACTGATGTTATGGCTCACATGGACTTAATTGATATCTACAGACCATTCCACTCAAACAAAAAAGAATATACCTTCTTCTCAGCACCCCATGGAACATTCTCTAAAATTGACCACATACTTGGCCACAAAGCAATTCTCAACAGATAAAAAAAATTGGAATAACCTCCTGTGTTCTATCAGACCACCATGGTTTAAAGTTAGATTTCAACAACAGAAAAGACTACAGAAATCCTACAATCTCATGGAAACTGAATAATGCTCAACTGAATCACCAATGGGTTAAGGAAGAAGTAAAGAAAGAAATTAAAGACTTCCTAGAGATCAATGAAAAAGAATACACCACATACCCAAACTTATGGAATACTATGAAAGCAGTGCTAAGAGGGAAATTCATAGCACTGAATGCCCACATAAAGAAGCTGGAGAAATCTCATGCTAGTGACTTGACAGCACACCTGAAAGCTCTTGAACAGAAAGAAGCAAAGTCTCCCAGGAAGAACAGATTCCAGGAAATTATCAAATTGAGAGCTGAAATCAATAAAATAGAAATAAAGAGAACAATTCAAAGGATTAATGAAACAAAGAGTTGGTTCTTTGAGAAGATCAACAAGATAGACAAGCCCTTATCCAAACTAACCAAAAGACACAGAGAGAGCATCCAAATTAACAAAATCAGAAATGAAAAGGGGGACATAACAACAGACAATGAGGAAATGCAGAGAAACATCAGGTCATACTTCAAAAACCTCTACTCCACAAAACTGGAAAATCTAAAAGAAATGGATAATTTTCTGGATAGGTACCACATACCTAAGTTAAATTAAGGCCAGATAAACCATTTAAATAGTCCAATAACCCCTAAGGAAATAGAATCAGTCATTAAAAGTCTCCCAACCAAAAAAAGCCCTGGACCAGATGGTTTCACTGCAGAATTCTACCAGATCTTCAAAGAAGACTTAATACCAATACTCTTTAAATTGTTCCACACAATAAAAGCAGCAGGTATATTACCAAACTCCTTCTATGAGGCTACAATTACCCTGATTCCTAAACCAAACAAAGATGCAACAAAGAAAGAGAACTACAGACTGATCTCCCTCATGAACATTGATGCAAAAATACTCAATAAAATTCTGGAGAACAGACTCCAAGAACACATCAAAACAGTTATCCACCATGGTCAAGTAGGCTTCATCCCGGGGATGCAAGGGTGGTTCAACATATGAAAGTCCATCAATGTAATACACCATATAAACAAACTCAAAGAAAAAAACTACATGATCATCTTACTAGGCAAGGTTGTCCCCTCTTCCCATACTTATTCAATATAGTACTTGAAGTTCTAGCCAGAGCTATAAGAAAACACAAAGAGATAAAAGGGATACAAATTGGAAAGGAAGAAGTCAACCTCTCCCTATTTGCAGATGACATGATAGTATTCATGAATGACCCCAAAAATTCAACCAAGGAACTGATACAGCTAATAAAAACCTTCAGCAACATAGCAGGATACAAGATCAACTCAAAAAAAAAAAAAATCAGTAGCCCTCCTATATACAATAGACAAACAGGTTGAGAAGGAAATCAGAGATACATCACCCTTTACAATAGCCACAAATGATATAAAATACCTTGAGGTTACTCTAACTAAGCATGTGAAGGACCTATATAACAAGAACTTTAAGTCCCTGAAAAAAGAAATTGAAGATGTCAGAAAATGGAAAGATCTCCCATGCTCATGGATAGGTAGGATTAACATAGTAAAAATGACGATCTTACCAAAAGCAATCTACAGATTCAACACAATCCTCATCAAATTACCAACACAATTCTTCACAGATCTGGAAAGAATAATACTCAACTTCATATGGAAAAACAAAAAACCCAGGATAGCCAAAAGAATCCTGTACAATAAAGCAACCTCTGGAGGCATCACAATCCCCGACCTCAAGCTCTACTATAGAGCTACCATAATAAAAACAGCTTGGTACTGGCATAAAAACTGACATGTGGACCAATGGAATCGAATTGAAGACCCTGACATTAACCCGCACACCTATGAACATATAATTTTTGACAAAGAATCCAAAAATGTACAATGGAAAAAAGAAAGCACCTTCAACAAATGGTGCTGGCATAACTGGATGTCAATGTGTAGAAGGCTGCAAATAGGTCCATATCTGTCACCATGCACAAAACTTAAGTCCAAGTGGATCAAAGACTTCAACATAAATCCAGTTACTCTGAACCTGGTAGAAGAGAAAGCAGGAAGTACTCTTGAACACATTGGCACCGGAGATCACTTTCTAAATATAACACCAGTAGCACAGAAAATGAGAGAAACAATCAATCAATGGGACCTGTTGAAACTGAGAAGCTTTTGTAGAACAAAGGACATGGTCAACAAGACAAAGCAACAACAGCCTACAGAATGGGAAAAGGTCTTCACCAACCCCACATCCTAAAGAGGGCTGATATCCAGAATATATAAAGAACTCAAGAAATTAGACATCAAAATGCCCAACAGTCCAATTAAGAAATGGGCTATAGAACTAAACAGAGAATTCTCCACAGAGGAAGTTCAAATGGCTGAGACACATTTAAGGAATTGCTCAACATCCCTAATTATCTGGGAAATGCAAATCAAAATGACTCTGAGATACCATCTTACACCTGTCAGAGTGGCTAAGATCAAAAACACAGAAGACAGCTTATGCTGGAGAGGATGTGGAACAAGGGGAACTCTCCTCCACTGCTGGTGGGAATGCAAGCTTGTACAGCCACTTTGGAAATCAATATGGCCCTTCCTTAGAAAATTGGGAATCCATCTCCCCCAAGACCCAGCTGTAGCACTCTTGGGCATATACCCAAGGAATGCTCAATCATACCACAAGGGCATTTGCTCAGCTATGTTCATATCAGCATTGTTTGTAATAGCCAGAACCAGGAAACAACCTAGATGCCCTTCAACTGAAGAATGGATAAAGAAAATATGGTACATATACACAATGGAGTACTACTCAGCAGAGAAAAACAATGACATCATGAGATTTGCAGGTAAATGGATGGATCTAGAAAAAAATCGAGTGAGGTAACCCAGACACAGAAGGACAAACATGGTATGTACTCACTCATAGTAGGGTACTAGATGTAAAACAAAGATGACTAGACTGCTACACAACTCCAGGGAGGCTACCTAGAAAATGGGACCCTAGGAAAGACCCAGGGATCACCCAATGACAGAGAAATGGATGAGATCTACATGAACAACCTGGACAACAGTGGGAATATTGAAGGGCAAGATTTGAGGGCAAGAAAGCTTAGGGGAGCAGGAGATCCCAGCTGGATCAAGAACAGAAAGGGAGAACAAGGAATAACAGACCATGATAAATGAAGACCACATGAGAACAGGAATAGGAAGAGTGCTCGAGAGGTCCCCAGAAATCCACAATGATATATCCTCTGTAGACTGCTGGCAGTGGTCGAGGGAGGGCCTGATCTGACCTAGTCTGTTGATCAGATGACTAAACACCCTAGCAGTCATCTTGGAACTCTCATCCAATAACTGATGGAAGTGGATGCAGAGATCCTCTGCCAGGCCCCAGGTCGAGCTCCAGATGTCCAACTATCAAGAAGGAGGAGGGACTGTAAGAGTGTGAATTGTTGAATCCAAGATTGCAAAAAGCACAGGGACAAATAGCCAAACGAATGGAAGCACATAAATTATGAACCAAAGACTGTGGAGCCCCCAGCTGGATCAGGCCCTCTGGATAAGTGAGACCATTGAATAGCTTGATCTGTTTGGGAGGCACCCAGGTTGTGGTACCAGGACCTATCCTTAGTGCATGAGCTGGCTGTTTGGAACCTTGGGTTTACACAGGGACACATGCTCAGCCTGCCTGTACTGGACTGCCAGGGTACTGGACCTGCCTGTACTGAATCCACCAGGTTTAAATGAATCCCCAGGGGTGTCTTGGTCCTGGAGTACATGGCAATGGAGGGGAGGGGGTGGAGGGAAGGGGGCAGGAGGGGGGAGGACAGGGGAACACATGGCTGATGTATAAAATTAAAACACATAATAATAATAATAATAATAATAATAATAATAATAATGATAATAATAATAAAGAAACCAAAAAAAAATTATTACTACTTAGGCTTAGACTTTCAAATTCTCATCAAATGTACTCCCTTGATAGAAAGAGAAATCCTCTTCTGAAAAAATCTCAACACTATTTATAAAATTAATTCTATATTCAAAAAACTTAATATTCCAAGAATTTTTCACATCTTGTTATCACTATATTTTTTCTCCAACCTGGAACAGGAACAACATGAGGCTGTCTATAAGTCTGTCCATCTTTCTACTCCAGTTGTTCATGAAAAGACTTGAGCATAATAGAGACTCTGCACCTTTGTATGTATCACTGAGCCATGACTTGCAACATGGAAATATTTTGGGAGATGGAGTGACCCATTTCCAGATTTCAATATCATGAGTCTCCATCCTTTGCAGTCCTCTCCTTACCACTCCTGGCAATTTCTCTGATTGATGGGTAATAAAACATGACATTCAGGACAGGATAATCCTGAGATCAAACACTCTTTGACAAGTTCATTCATTAATTTATCAGGTTAAATGCCATAGATCAGAGATTCTTAACCTGTGGGTCAAGACCCCTTCAGAGGTCAGATGACCCTTTAACAACAGTTGCCAAAGACCATCAGAAAACACAGATATTTACATTATGATTCATAGCAGTATCAAAATTTCAGGTATGAAGTGTTAATGTAAATAATTTTATAGTTGAGAGTCACCACAACAGGATTATTATGTATTAAAAGTTCACAGCATGAGGAAGGTTGAGAACCATTGCTCTATATGATGTTATTAAATATTTGAAGTAACAAAATAGTGGTATCATATAAAGTCAAAAAATCAGACAGCTACCAAGTTATAAAGGGACTCACATATCACTATTTTTTAAGTATATTTGTTCAAAAGGATTAAAAAGACTTGTCAAAATGTATATATCTAAAGCATCCCCATATAAGTCTCATGTGGGCAAAATTTCTTAGTGTGATACCTAGAAGCCCAGATTTATCAGAAATAGATTTGCCTCTCTTGGTCATCAAATTTAAGGAAATAGAGTGTAGTGCACATTGAAGAGTTAGAGAAAGTAGTGAAGATTTTTCAATAGTGAAGGAGCCTTCCAGCAGGAGTTGAGGATGTCTAAGTGTAACGGTGAGGATGAAAACAAAACAATGGTTTGTAGGGTGGTAAGAGGAAAGACAGACATAGGCTTTGGACAGTGTTGAGATGTATCAGATGTGACATTCCTTTTAGACTGTACAGGCAGAAGCAGCACCTTTTACTGAAGTAGCATAGTAGAAGAGGATAGGATGAAGAATATGGGTTTGGATCATTGGTGAAGCTTAGCAGTAGAGGTTTGGTCTATAGAAAGTTGATGGGTACAGTTTCAGATACCTAAAATATGAAGACCTAGTGGCACATTGCATTCTAGTAGGCAACTAAAACTAATAATAAATAATTATAAGTCAAGATCTTTGAGAGGTATTTAGTTAAAAGCACTGATACAGGATAGTGCAAACATATTAAAGGGTTTGGGTGTGGGTTAGAACTTGTGGAGTTTCAATAGTTAAAGATACATGTTGAGAGAAGAATCTGTCAAAGAAACTGCACAACAATTCTGAGTGATGTTGAAAAGACTCTAGTGGTGAATTATGTCACAAGAAATATTAAAAAGGATGACAGAGTTCCAGTTTTTCAAAACCAAGTAAAAGTAGAGCTAAAAAAATTGCTCACGGCATTTATAACACACTGCTTGGTATGTTAGCACATGCCTTTAAGCCCATCACTTGGCAGATCTCTTTGAATTTGCCTAGTCCACATAGTTTCATGCCAGCCAAGTGAGACACTGTCTCAAAATAATCATATAATAAGTTGGGAGGGGAACACTAATACCAGTTGTTCTTAAACATTCAGTATGTGGAGAACAAATAGGAGTTTTGTTATAATGACCCATAATATGCATCTATGACAGAAACAGATACCTGTGACAAAATACCTGGGTGTTCGTTTCCAAAAGGGCATACTGTGTAATATCTTCTTGAATAAATTATATGAGAGTTGTGATACTGACTTCTAACAAAGAATTGACCAAGTGATGTACACTAAAAATGTTTTTAATAGTATTTTTACATGTTATTTATTTATTTATTGCATGACCATGCACATCACTGAACATGTGAGGACAACTTGTGGGAATCAGTTCTCTCCTTCCTCCATATGGCTTGGGAGAATTAAACTCAGGTCATCAGGCTGGCAGCAAATGCCTTTACCTACTGATATGTCTTGTTGATCCTATAATTTTTTTTATTTAATATTAATTCAGAATTAATTTAGTTCAGTTTGGTGTAAAAGCAAAGAATGAATTTTGTGAAGACAGTGACTCATTTTCTTAATTGGTTACTTTTGATGAGGTAATGCTTTGATGCACGTTTAATTCTCAAAATTCTTCTGGGGAAAATGTACTACTATGACTTTAATGCATTAACCAGAAGGATATATTGCAGACTTAATCCCCATTACAAAGTCTGGGGAAATGTGCTATAATGGAGGCTATAATACCCAGCCTCAGAGATGTTGTCGTAACCAGTAAAGATGTAACAGAAGTATATGCACAAAGGGGAATGCAATGTTTACCCATCATTTACTTCTAAAAATTTTGAAACCGTGAGCCCTTATCCATACACAGAAATACTATTTTTAGGCATTGTCTTGGACAGAGTTGGGCAGTGTTCTAGGTAGGCGTTCAGAAACTGGTGATAATAATGAATCATTAATACATAAACAAACACTGAGCAGTGTATGAGGCCAACAGTACAAATGTAACACTCTGTTACCCAATTTCAGCATGGCAAGAGCTGGGTTCCATCATGAGATGCGTGGAATTTAAACTATATTGACTAAGAGAATACTGTTACTCTTAAGGGTGTTAGCAGGTTAAGCAATAACCCATATTCATGTGATTCATCTGCTCAAGAATTATCATTCCAGGGCAACTAGCTAGACTTTTAATTCAAGAACTCTTGTATCTCTAAATAAATTCTGGAAACTTACTGCATGGCATAGTGTCTATAATTAATAATACTGTATTGTATAATTAAAATCTACTTTAAATAAACAACAATAGTAAAGAGGTGAAAGGAAACATTGGAGGGGTGTATATGTTTGTAGTCTTGATGCTGGTGATGATTTTGTAAGTATATGTTTATCTACAAACTCATAGAGAAATAGATACATGCATTAAATATTTACAGCTCTTTAAACTTAAAAAACGTAATTAATTTTGTTTCTGTGAGGTGGGGCTACATTTGTGCCCAGGTACATGTGTGTGTTCAGAGAATGACTCTGGGATTCCGCCCTTCTTGTACACCTTATTGAGGCAAGATCTCTCTTGTTTTTGCTATACAACATATTCCAGGACACTGCCTCAAGCTTATGGGTGATTCTTACATCTTCATCTCCCAATTTTCTCTTGGGAGTGCTAGGATTATAGATGTATACCACTGCGTCTCTCATTTTTCTTTTCTTTTCTTTTCTTTCTTTCTTTCATTCTTTTTTTTAATGTGGATTCTAAGGATCAATTCAGGTTGTCAAGATTGCAAAACAAGCACTCTGATCCACTGAGCCATTGTGCTGGCCCTAAGTATGTACAGCTCTTGATAGGTTAATCATATTTTATCAAAATAGTTTAAAAATAAAGTAGAGAATATAAGCATTTATTTCTATAGACTTAAAGTTCAAAGTAAATTTTTTAAATGTTTTTTCTTTTCTATTTTCTTTTTTTGTTGTTATTTATTATATTTGTGTTTTAATTTTACACATCAGCAATGGGTTCCCCTGTCCTCCCCCCTCCTGTCCCCGCCGCCACCTTCCCCCAGCCCCTCCCCTCCATTCCCATCTCCTCCAGGGCCAAGACTCCCCTGGGGATTCATTTAAATCTGGTGGATTCAGTACAGGCAGGTCCAGTACCCTCCTTCCAGGCTGAGCAAAGTGTCCCTGTGTAAACCCAAGGTTCCAAACAGTCAGCTCATGCACTAAGCACAGGTCCCAGTCCCACAGCCTGTGTGCCTCCCAAACAGTTCAAGCTATTCAATTGTCTCACTTATCCAGAGGGCCTGATCCAGCTGGGGGCTCCACAGCCTTTGGTTCATAATTCATTTGCTTCCATTTGTTTGGCTATTTGTCCCTGTGCTTTTCCAATCTTTGTCTCAACAATTCACGCTCTTACAGTCCCTCCTCTTTCTTGACAACTGGACTCCTGGAGCTCCACCTGGGGCCTGGCCGAGGATCTCTGTATCCACTTCTATTAGTTATTGGATGAGAGTTCCAAGACGACTGCTAGGGTGTTTGGCCATCTGATCACCAGACTAGGTCAGTTCAGGCTTTCTTTCGACCATTGCCAGCAGTCTACAGAGGATATATCATTGTGGATTTCTGGGGACCTTTCCAGCACTCTGCCTATTTCTGTTCTCATGTGGTCATCATGTATCATGGTCTGTTATTCCTTGTTTTCCCTTTCTGTTCTCAATCCAGCTGGGATCTCCTGCTCCCCTAAGCTTTCTTTCCCTCAAACCTTGCCCTTCATTACTCCCACAGTCGTACAGGTTGTTCATGTAGATCTCATCCATTTCTCTGTCATGTTGATATCAGCATTGTTTGTAATATCCAGAAGCTGGAAACAACCTAGATGCCCTTCAACTGAAGAATGGATGAAGAACATATGGTACATATACACAATGGGGTACTACTCAGCAGAGAAAAACAATGACATCATGAGGTTTGCAGGCAAATGGATGGATCTAGAAAAAATCATCCTGATTGAGGTAACCCAGACTCAGAAGGACAAACATGGTATGTACTCACTCATAGTAGGGTACTAGATGTAAAACAAAGATGACTAGACTGCTACACAACTCCAGAGAGTCTACCTAGAAAACGGGACCCTAGGAATGACACAGGGATCACCTAATGACAGATAAATGGATAAATTCAAAATAAATTAAGAAAAGAAAACTTTGTTTAAATGTGCCATCTACTTGTCTTCTGGCTACCCAAACTATTAATAATACTTCTTTGCTAATTAGCATATTGGTTACCAGAAAAAAATATTGCCAAAGTTAGAATTCAGTGTAATACTCTGTTTACTTAGATTTTATTGCTAAAATTATTCAAAATACATAGACTAAGAAAAATATTTTTTTAAAAATCCTCATCATTGAATTTATGCACTGTATAAATCCATAGTCATCTCTAGCCTGGATTTTAGAGAAACATTCTGAGTCATGCCATTAGTTAGGAAGTTCCTCCATTGCTGATGCAAAGCACAGAGACCACAGATTCCTTTCTGGTCCTGCTGTTGAATCTGCACTTAAAAAATGTAAGATGATGATCCATGTACCTAAAAAGATAGACTTCTAGAAGTAGTTGAATTAACTTTCAAAGTTTTATTTCTAAATAAACATTTAATTAAAAAAGTAGTTTATGTGACTGAAAGTTTTGATTGTTCTTAGTGAAATGTTAAATACCTAGGTAACTTTATAGATTAGCTAGCCCTGGCCCTCCTCAAACTACTGGCTGGCATAAAGAATACAGAAGCTACATTATCTGGATGGACTTAAGGCCCTGTGTTTAATGTGAACACATTTGGAGCAACACATGGTGGGAATAAGTAATTTTAAATATTTGGAAGTAGACATTGTTCCTATGACACCACCATTCAGGAATGGAGAAAGTAAAGATGCCAGGGTTTGTCTTCCATGGGCCCATTCCCTTCTGATTCATGCAGGCTCCCCTTTAAAAACTATTTGATTACCTCGTCTGTATGGCTTGGGTCCCTAGAGCACAGGGCAATAGCCACTGTGGTATCTTCTGAACACAGAAACACTTATTAAAACAACTTCTTACAAAACCATTCATCTCTCAAATGTTTCACAAAGGCATTTTGCATCCAAATGTGTAGAGCAACGAATGAAGACCTGTAAACACTGTTGTTTACTGCCTAAATTATTGCGTATTTCTCCACCACATGATTCTGCATTTGATGCCATTGCATAGGGATTTTAATAGAAAACATGGTACCTCATTGTTTACTTAACTTTACATTCATGAGGCGGGTTTGGGGAAATTGATAGGGTGCTTGCTTCCTTCCTCAGTAATATACCCTAGAGATCAGCACAAAAGAATAGAAAAATGTGAAAAAAATCTCTGTAATATTTAGATTATATCTTCACTCCATCTGTTGGGAATGCTGGTTAACCTAGAGACACTTTGCAAAGACTTAGCCCTTCTTACGGAACAGTGAGAGAGGAAACTCAATGTGGCATGATTCTGGATCCATTTTCAATGTGTTTGACCAGAACACCAATTAACTCTAGGTCTTTAACTTTGCAAGAATAAAGTAGGTTTGGGGCTGAGGCAACTCCAGATTTCACTTTTGTACTAGAAAATCAACATCAGTGACTAAATGGAACATGTCCACCTGTCTACCTGGTGTTGAAACATGCCTGATGGGAAAGAACAGAGGGTTGATAGCAAAACAAGTGACATTCTAACCAAGGTTAATGGGCCTTTTTGTTTTGTTTTGTTTTTTTCCCTGCCCTCTTTCTGTGATATGTGAACAAGAACCAATGTAAGAACTATTGTATTGTCATATGTCTAGAATGTTCCCAAGTCATCCATCTCAGAGTTTCTTCTGTTTTCTTTACATGCTCATTTTCTGGCATATTCTCATGCGTTTCAGCTGAGGAATAAATTTTAATACAAGCTATGCCATTTCATATAAAATTATATAATTTAATAGGATAGGGCAGGAAAACTAATTTTTCACAAGACACTGTTAGAAATGTCCCTGTAAAGCACTTCCTCCTCATTTCACATATACCCTTGATAGAGCCTGGAGTTAGCCAGAGGCATAAATGCACACTTTTCAGAAAAGTGTTTGCATTATCCAGTGCAGGTCTGTATCAAGACTTCTTGTCATTTTTAAGCTGCAAGAGGAGAATCTCCTTTTGCTGCATTGAAAGTCCTTGACACAGGAAGGGTGAATGCAGGCATAGACACAGTGAATAGCTGAGGAAATCTCACCTCAAGAACACTTAAGTAATTAGGTTTTCAGCAAATTCTTATGTGCTCTGCACATATCTAGAGCTGTTTGCAGGCAATTCCTATGAGGCAGAATAACAGATCCTGACTTGGGTTTATAAGACATGTGTATCAGTTTAGCTTCAGATGGATGCTTCTGTGTATGCCTTGTATGTATTATCTCTTTGAGGTTTAGAGAAGTTTCTAACAGGCTAGTCTTTCCTACAAAAAATAACAAATGATGCCTTCCTAGGTAATCTTGTCAATGGCAATTTTAGGACAGGATTATCAGAATCCATCTCCTACTATAGGATTCTGAATCAGCAGAATAGCAGCTTTATTTCATGATAAGAATAGATTGGCTTGGCTCTAAGATGGGAGTGCCAGCCTCTGGCACTGTTTTGTTTGGGTTTGGGTTTGAAATCTGTGGAGCCTCCAGAACACAGAAAGACTCTCTCCTCCTTAAACATCAGTGCCTGCTGGTTTTTTTTTTTTTTTTTTTAATAGCTGTTACCTCAGTGCTTCAAGAAGACATGACTAATGAGTCTGAATTACAGTGTCCTGGTGACTTGTCAGTGACTGATGGAAATGATGGGCTCCCAAACTACCCATGTCTTCACCGGCTCCAGTATTGGTTTCTTCTTAGCCATTCATAATCAAGATTCAACATTAGTTTAGCTACTTTTAAATCGCTAGATAACCTCTTTAAGATAGACAGCTGTTGGAAATTGAAAGAGGATCCTGCAATATGGAGGAAAGGACAATTTCTTTGATAAGTGAAGCTGGGCTTCAAGGCACCTAGGGAAAACAGTTCAAAGACAAAAGGAAAACACAAAGAAGCAACCCACAAGGGTCCTCATTTGTTTCATTTCTGAAAACCTCGCCCTTCCAGAAGTGAGATTTCTCTTCTCTGTAAAAATGTTCTCTCTGAAAATCCTGGTTGCGTTTTGGACTCTCTGGTCCTTTCTGGTCTCTCTCCCTCCCCCACCATCTCTCTCTCTCTCTCTCTCTCTCTCTCTCTCTCTCTCTCTCTCTCTCTCTGTCTGTCTCTCCCCCTCTCTCTGTCTCTCCCCCTCTCTCTGTGTCTGTGTGCCTATCTGTCTGTCTGTCTCTCTCTGTGAGTGTGTATGTGTGTGTGTGTATGTGTGTGTGTGTGTGTGCGCGCGCGCGCGCACGCGTGTGTGTGGTGTCCCTGTGTAAGACCCTGCTTTACCTCTTTCTCTTCCGCAGGCTGTCACTTTGGGCCACACTCACAGCTTTTCTCCCAGCTTCCTTCAGGTATGTCAAAACTGCTGGGGAAGGTACACCAGGGCTGTGTGTTTGCTGTGCTGGTGGCTGGTCATCCCTGGGTGCTTTCCAGAAGTTCCTGTATTTCCTTTCATGAAATCAACTCTTTTTTATTGGTTAGAGTGGGGATGGCATTACAATTCACTCATTCCCTGCACTTCAAATAAAAGCTATAGAAATCCTTAGAAACAGTGCAGGCTGCTTTGGCCAAGTCTTCTCTCTGCAGCTCATTGTGCAGGAGGGTAAGTGAGCATTCAACTTAATCAGATTCTTTGTCTCGGAACTTTGAATCTCAGCAAGAGAGATTTAAGATGTGAAAGCGTGGCTGATGTTCATTTATCCTAACCTGACTTTCTTGATATTCTGGCTGAATAGCCCTCCTGTCCTGATTGCTCCTGTTCTGTTAGGAACTTTGTGTGTGTGATCTTGTTTTCTAGTCTGTACATTTATTTCAGGAGGTACCCAATATCTTTCCTGTAAATTTGCTTCTGCTTACATTGTTCACAATAGGCTTTTATTATCGCAGCTTGAAAAAAAAACAAAAAAAACCAGAAAGGCTGAGGGATATATCCATTGTGAACCACTTTGGAGATGAGGTTAATTACGTATGAACACAGACTTTTGTCATGATGCATTTCCTCAGTAGCTGGAGATGGTTTTAACCCTGAATATCTATTGTGAGGCAACTTTAAGGAAAGCTCTAAACACTGATTGGACTTTTTGTCAACAAAATGTAGTGGACACTCACGATGTATCTATCACCTTCCAGGTGAGAACAGAGTGGGAGATCAAGAAGGCACTCTTGAGCAGCTCCTAACTAACATAAGAAATGGGGACACACAGGGCTGGGGATATGGCACAGAGACAGAGAAGTTGCCTACCATGCACACAAACTAAGATTTAACCCCAAATACTAGATAAAAATAATAACATAAAAAGATGTTTTCAAAATAACACTTTGACACAGATGTAGGATATTCTAATATGACACAGCATTTCAGCTTTTTGTCCATACTTATTTAGCACATCCCATGATGGGGTGTATTACCCCATCATCAATGTCATCTTTTGAATAGATGGGTTAGGAGGAAAAATGAAAGATTTTTATATTGCAGATTATGAGCTCAGCCTCATGCATGTGATTTTTGTGGGTCCCCTTCTCATCTGTCTGTTTTGCTAATTTTGTTCTTTTCTGATCTTTTTTGTTTTTAGACTTTCCTATGGTAAGGTTTCTTGTAGCTCAGGCTGGCTCACACTCTGCACAGTTTTAAAAGGCCTTGAATTTTTCATCTGCCTGCCTCTACCCCTCAAGTTCTTTAATTCCAGATGACTTTCTTATCTGGTCTAGCCACCAATATCTTCCTTTACACCTTTCTTCTCCTTCCTCAAACCATATTTAGTTTTCAAAGTAATCAATGCTCCAATTTTTCTTTAACTCATATATCTCTTCTCAATAAACCAAGGGCCCTCTGTTCAAAGGACCCATCATTCTAGATCAAAATAAACATAGAGATATTTTTGGCAAAGCTAACATAGGGCATATGATCTGGGTCCCAGTTTGTACCCAAAACCTGCCATTTAACATGGTTCTCCACAAATCTTATAAGCACATTGACTTTTATTTTACATAGTATAACATAGACCTTATTTCTTTCAGAGGTCTATTTGTAGCTAATCCGTATGCTACATAAACTCCTCTACATCAGGCTGTTGGAATGACTCAGCTGCCATAAGACTCTTGCATCACAATCCTGAAGGCCTGAGTTCATCTCTAGATCCTATAGTAAAAGGAGAAAACTGACCTTTGTAAGTTGTCCTCTGACTAACACATGTATGTTGTGGTATATGTGCTCTCCAATAAATAAATAAAACAAATAAGAAGTTCCGTGTAAATATTCCGTGTGTGTGTGTGTGTGTGTGTGTGTGTGTGTGTGTATGAAAATAAAAATATCATACAGGAAATGGTATGAAAGGAAAACTACCTTTAAGTTGATTTTACCCCAAGATGCAATCTGTTTCATATATAGAAGAAACTCAAGGGTAGACAGGTAAATAAGAAGAACACATGCCAAAATGTCAATGATGTTCTCTTGGCTTTGTGAAATTAGATGCTTTAGAGAAATGATATTTTCATCCAAAACAACACCACGATGCATCAAATACTCTCCCACACTGGGTACAGTTCTTAGCTGGTCAGTGGAGTGCAGTCTAGAAGGAGGAATTCATAGGTAGTGAGGCCAACTCTTAAGACATTCCAACTTGTGTCTATTAAGATGTACTCCTAGAAGCTAGAGCCCCACCCAAATAGACACTTTTACTGTCAGAAATCCTTTCTTTAGGAGTTGGTTAACATATATAAGACTCGCTCTCCAGCAGAAAAGTTAGCTTCCTCATGAGCCAATCAGAACCCAGCACAGACATTATCTAAAATCCAGGTGAAGATACAATGGTCATGAAGTACTGATCTATCTCTGGTGACCTCAGACATCTTCAAATCTTCTGCTGGATTTGGTGAGAGAAGATGGGGAGGACTGAATGTGATTTGGTTCACAGGTCATTGCATTGCCTTGCCATGTAGTACGTCAGCTATGAACTATTTCCAAGCAATCATTTCCATCAGAAGTGGACTTAATGGAGTTCAATGTACAGTATTGTATTGGAAATATAGGCAATGGATTTTGTATCTTCACTGACTTAATACCATGAGAAATGAGACACTTAAAATATTGAAGATAGAAAGTCTGTGTAAACCAGTTGCTTTATAAGAAATAGTGATTATGATAACCTCTGGCCCCAATATGATGAACAAACTAAGGAAGTACGGCAATATTTAATCATATATACAGCTTCCCAGGAGGCACAGCTAACTAGGTCAGGATTTTTGTTTGTTTGTTTGTTTGTTTAACTCTGTCCCAACCAGACCAGCCTCAGCCATGATCTACATAACAGTTCTATGTAAAGTGCAAGATATCTCTGCCTTCAGTGTACTTGACTTTGGCAGCTGTACAGCCACCTGTCATCCTTTCAAATAAGATTGTGAGTGCAGAATGGCAGGGAGTCCCATGAGTATAGGTCTGGATGTTTCTGCCCTACTGTATGACCTACCACCCGAGGGCCGCCCAATCCTCACAGTGCTGTCATTGTTAATTGAAAGGAAGCATAAGACAAAATGAAGCTCCTACATGCAGAAGCTTCTTATGCTTTTGTCTTCAGGTTCAAACAAAACAAGACACCATGCACCCCTGTCTCCCAGTCAATGACAATTGATGGCATACATACTTAAGCCCTATGGGGACATTTATGAAAGAATGTAATTAAAGTGATCAATGATATCCTAAAAGTCTCAGCTTTTACTTTAAAGGGAATGAGATAGTTTAGAGTCAAATATGAGTGACTATGGCATGGGAACACAACTTCAGATTGTCTCAAATTCCATATTACAGTGTGGTGATAGTTTCAGAAAGTTTTTTTATAGCTACAGAAAAAAGAAAATAATAAATCAAGACATTTTGTAAATGCAGTGGTGGAAACATCAGCCAGGCAGAATGCAGCAAACTAAGGAAAACTCTAACAGTAGGCTTCAATGCTATCTGATGACAATGTGGCTTTGGGGTTAGTGGAAGCAAATGGTCTACTAAGTTAATACAACCCCCAAAATCTCTAGTGGTAGTCACAATATGATGAGTGAGATACAGAGGTGGGCAATGAATGACTATGAAGGATGATAAAGATAGCGAACAATAAGTAGATTCTAGGTTTCTGTGGTGGTTTGACTAAGAATGGCCCCCATAAGCTCTTATATTTGAATGCTTAGTCATCATAGAACAGTACTGCCTAGAAGAATTAGTAGAAGATGATGGAGTAGACGTAGCCTTATTGGAAGAAATGTGGCACTGGGTATGGGCTTTGAGGTTTCAAAAGCCCAAGTCAGACCTAGTGCCTTGCTCTCTTCCTGCTGCTTGTCAACCTGGATATATTCTCAGCTACTTCTCCAGCAGTATGTCTGCCTGTGTGCCACCGTGCTCCTTGCCATGATGAGAATGGACTAAACCCCTAAAACTGTAAGCAAGCCCCAATTAAATTATTTCTTTCACAAGAGTTTCCGATATCTATTTATAGCAGTAGAACAGTAACCAAGACAGTCTACAACACTTCAACATCTGTATGAACACTGAATTCGACCAAGTCAATCAGCCTTTGGGGACTCTCAGTGTAGGTGAAGCATTGTTCCAGAAACTTAAGTTCGCATATGAATTAATCCCATATGCAACTTGAAGTTGGTGGGATGATGGTCATTTCTTTTCTTTTCGAATCTGCATTGAATTAAAGATTGTGAATACGTGTACTTAAACTAACCTAATTGAAATGCGTAGTGTAGCCAATTACTATCTTTCTTCTATAACATCACTAATGACTCTGCCTAGAAAATTTAAAAATTATTAAGCCCAGGTTTGCAAATAGCAAATAACCTTAAATAGACTTTAGGTTATTCTTACTTTGTATTATTGCCATTAGGCTCCTTGAGTCTAATCCTCATGATCTCTGCAAAAGTAACTCAGAGGAAACACATAGAGCTCAGCATCTACAACAGGATGTATTACAAAGTAAAATGATGTGCTGTCTATGGGTGAGAAAGGGTCATGGCCAAAAAGACCATTGTGTTGACTTTCATTTTAGGCAATTGAACCCAGGCCATTTGACTTGACCAAGATCCAACTTTTCTGAATTACTATGAAAAAAAAACATAACTTATTTTCCTTCTTTCTCTTTTTCTTTCTTTCCTATATTGGGCATGTCTTGGGCATGCTGTCTAGATACCATGTGCTTTCTTATTCTTCCTTAGAAGCCTCTACCCAGCCAACATGTCTGCCATAAAACTGTTTGTCTGAACTGTATTGCCACCCTCCAGGGCTAACATCATTTTCCCTTTCTCTTCTCTGTCTCCCTCTTCCAAAATGTTGTCGATATTTGTAGTTTGTCTGCTCTGGGGATTTCTTTAAAACACTAATAAAATTGCCCTTCAGCACCTTTCTTAGTGAGTTTTTAAATTATTTTATTAATGAGATTTAGATCCCTGGAAGTCTACAGCAATTTCATTAGTAACCTATGGCATTGCAGATGAGACATCCCCAAATTTCCAGTTTAAAAAAAATGCCCTTCAGTTGTTGGGTATGGTGATGCACACCTTTAACCCCAGCACTTAGGAGGCAGAGGCAGGTTGATCTTTGAGTTCAAGGCCAACTTGATTGAAAGTGAGTTTCAAGACAGCTAGGGCTATACAGGGAAACCCTGTATTGAAAAATAAACAGACAAACAAACAAACAAAGCCCTTCAGACTGTTAGTGTCTAGCTAGCTATTTCACATTAGCAAGCACACACTATGGGCCTACGTGAAATAGACTGTCAGTGAAAGACAAAATGAACATAATGAGAAATATCAGGCATATGCCCTGGTTGTGCTTGAAAAGACAGCACATTTCAGGAGCTTCCTAAAGAAACCCTGAAATAGAGAATAGACTTTCACATGACGACATGAGACCTCGTCTCACCTTCTGGCAGAAGGATGTATTGGGAAGCTCAGAATGAGAGTTACCAGAAGACCATCATGACCCAGTTGTTCTGAGAATTAAATACCAAAGTGATGGTTCCATTCAGATGATGATATTGGCACTGTTAGATCATTCAGTCTATTTTTGGAATTACATTAGATTAACTGAAATGAAGCTTCTTAAATATTCCATATATGTGAATCTTTCTGGAATCCCCATCTTTTCTTCTATTTTGGAACAGGGAGGCTATAATTTGGACTTTTCTAGTTGACCAACACAGGGCTTCCTATGCTCAGGCATTCTGATGTCTCAACTCCAAACAAAGGAAAGTGAAATGCAGTTGCTATGGAATGTACTAATTAATTACATTTACTTTACATAATTGGCATTAGGGCTTTTCGAACAAAAATGCAAATTTATGGAAATTGGTTGAAATCTTTATGCAAAATAATATAAAAGTGGACTCCTAAATTATTCGGAAAAATAAGGTAGTTTTAATTGAACCGCTAAAAGATTTGTACTTCGTTATATGATTACATCTAGTAAACTCAATTTAAAAAGTAAGTTCATTTGCTTTTATCTAACCCTTCCATCTCTTGCTCAGTATTGTTGCTATAATTATCTCCAATAAGGGACCAATCTTATTTTCTATCTTACTTTGCATCACGACTTAGTTCTGTAAACAGAAATGGAATATGTTATTCTTTTGAACAGAGCTTCGTGCATTACAAATTAAGCAAAGTTGGGCCAAAGCATTGCAAAGCAGCCAATTATTGCTTATAGAGGACACAATGCTTTGCAGAAGGAATGACTTTGTCTTAGAACCTGCCTTTCTGCAAAGGACCCTTGTAGCACAGTTGTAAAGTAGATGGCCTTGCAATCAATAGAGTGTACCTGACAACTGTGGCAAGGAACCTGTGATGCTGACAAATATGTAGTCAGCAGTACAACAAAAAGAACACTCCCATGACATAGGAGTGAATACTGATAAGAAATGCTTTATTTTTAAAGGCCCAGAAATGTGAATGTACATGAATAAACACTAAATGACAGAAGTGAGAAATTAGATATTGTCAGGTTAAGTGCCATAGACATCAACAGACAATTAACAAGCTGTTAATTATTGGCAGACAACTCCCCAAATTCATAGAGATCCAATTTAATATGCATTCAGTTAATCAAGAAATTAGACTGACCTCCAGACTCTAAGGGGTATGGTAGCATCATAAGATTCAAATAACCACATTAATCCTACAATTTTCATATTCAGTATTTTTTTCTTGGAAGTGGTAGGTAGTGGGTGTTGGAAACAAAATGGGGGTTGGAGGTTCTAACACTATTTTATTCCCTCCATTCAGCTAATTATTTCTTAAAATATGGTAGGGATTCAACTCCAATTATTCTCCTTAGATTCCTACCATTAAGTAAAATGTAATGTAAGGTTGTCAGGGAATATTTAAAGCTTGTCAGTTTCTCATCAGGGATGGTGGGTAAATTGATCTTGACAAAGATGGGGATGCACTCACACTTTTGCTCCTCTGGAATGAGAAGTAGCTAAAGGACCAATCTTTGCTTGCAGTTTGAAGCAGAGAAATGAAAATTTTAAGTCTTAGAAATTATTGCCTTAGATATTCAGATTTTTTAAGCCCCAAAGGCTGTGATCTTGTTACTCAGTATAGAGGTTCATAAACCTGATGATGAGCTTTTCCTGTATCCCAAAGAAATTAAGAAATAGAAATAGGTGAAAGAAAATAGATTTATTTACAGTTTGTTCTGATGGAGGGGAGGGGTGATATCCACAACTGATATCAGGATCCGAGGTTCTTATGTTCCTGAACAAGGGACTGAGTAGAGCAAAGCATTTGCTGTAGAAGCAGAGATGGTTTGGCACATGATAATACACTCACAAGTACAAGGGTACTAAGCAGGCACAGAGTTCAGCAACTCCTTGGATATCTGTACAAAGTGTTAAGGTTTTATGCTACCTCAGTGGATTTGAGGGCTCATTTGCATAATGTGTGCTTTTTGCCTTATTTCATATCATGGGCTTTTTACTCTGCCTGTTACAGATAATTCTATGTCCAGTTTCATGATTCCCATGCTCACTGCCATCTTAAATCTCTACCCAAAGATAGTTATTTTAGTAGTAGAAGTCTCAGGTCCTGTATCATCTACTTTTCTGTTGCTGTGATAAAATGCCATGACTATCAGCAACTTAGGGAAGAAAGGGTCTATTTTGGCTTCTGGTTCCTGAGGGATAGACAGAGTCTCTTGTGGGGGAAGTCATGGCATGAATGAAAACTAACAGGTCAGGCTATGACACTTTAAAGCAAATCCTCACCTTCTAAAAGTTCTATGACTTTCACAAACAGAACCAAATGGGGACAGTGTTTCAATACATGACCCTATGGGGACAGCTCTTTTCAAACACTTTGGAGTGCCTCTGCATGGCTGTGCCAGTAGTCAATTTTGATGAGCATGAGCCTGATGTTTTCCACATTTCTTGTTTGCCAGCTGCTTTTTCCCCATATATCTTCTGTAAGACATTGTGTAAGACCTTCCTTTGGGATATTGCTGTGCTTTATGCTCCACTGTCTTCTCCTAATTGGAGAATCTAGCTTCCTCCTACCATACCCATGGCCATCTTCAATCCACAGAGAGCCATGAGTCAAAGGCTAGAACTTGTGAAAATGTATTCGTGATACAAGCTAATCTGTCATTTCCCAGAGGGAAATAAAACTGGACCCTCAGGGTGCCTCAGCTTACTTCACTGTGTGATTATGTCACTTCTACTATAGGATATTAGTCCTGAGAAGAAACATAGAAAGGCAAGGCATAGAAATGCAACTCTATCCAAGACTGTTACAAAACCCAGGCTGCCCAGGCTATCAAAGCAACCAGGCCTTAAGGAGAGAGGGTTGTCTTTGTATGCCAAGCCTGACTCTACCTCAGACCCCTGCTGTCCAGCTAGCCTTAGGGAAGACCATCTGGAAAACAATGATGGGTCTCTAGGTATCTCACACTTATCCTCTTCTCCCTTCCCCAAATTTCAGCTCTGCAAAGTAGAAAGTAACAATGTGTGGAAAATCCTGAGATAGGCAAGAGATAGCTGAGCTTGGGACCCCATTTGGTTTAGGGGTACATACTCTCCCTTATAATAATTCACATGTTGGGCCCATACATACCCCTCTCTACACAATGACCCTAACAGCATTGGAACAGCAGCTACACATGCTCCTATCTCTAAGTAATCATACGTTTCTCTTCTTCTGGTAACAATTAAATTTGGGTGGCATATTTGCAATGTATCTGGGTATGAAGTATAGAAAGGTTACTAGCCTGAGCCATTTCTGTATGCATGTGCAATAAGTCAAAAACATGTTCATGTTAGTTAGCTTTTAGGGAGGATTTCCTTTTTAAAATCTTATGCCTATGCATAGTAGGGAGTACACATTATTAGAATCAGAGCATTGCGGGAAAGGATACACACACAGGCCTAGGATAATTATATAATCCAATCTAATAATCAAAATAGACAAACACTCAAACTATGTCCCTTAGTGGTCAGTTCCTTCTTCCTTTATATCCCATAAGAAACCTCAGATGGGAGCCTGGAGCCTGTGAGTACTCTTACTCCTGTGGCCTGCTGTCAATCCTGACAGTATCTCCCTCGGTAATCAGCACTGTCACATTTGTTCAAAATGAAGTTATCTTGCTTCTTTCACATATCTGTGTGAGCCCTTATTTCCAGTTCTTTGGATATAAAACCAAGAACCTGAAAACACCTAATCCAGACCCCAATAACACCAGAAACAAGGCTTGCCTAGATTTGAATGTCCACTGCAAAGTCGTGTTGACTTTGTGTTGCCTCTGTGATGGTATTTAGAACAAGGGACTTCAAAGAATGGTTACATCTCAAGGCTGTACACTTAAGACAACACAAGTGTCCATCTTGATCCTATTCTACAGTGGATAAATTATGCTTGAGTAGCTTTGCTATAAAAGGGAGTGTGTTCTGAATCAGCATTCCCTGGCCCCCGCTTTCTCTCTCTCCATACCACATGTTCTGCCATGGTAAGATCCAATAAGCAGGCACTTGACAGATGTAGCCCTGTGATCATAAACTTCCCACACTCCACAACTTCAATGAATAAATGTCTTTTCTTTACAAATTAGCCAGTGTGTGGTAGTCTGGGATAATAGCAGAAAATGGGCTCAGACAAGGATATATTAAAAGGTGTAAAGAATGAAACTTAGAGGTAATTAGCATCCTTGTCCTAGATTAGACATATAACAAATCTGACTGAGAAGTTCACTTCTCCTCAGTTAGTGATTGGCATCACATATTTCACATGAGCATGGTTGTTAGCAGCAGTGAGGTGATTATGTCACATTTTCTTCTTCCTTTCTTGTCTCTCTTCATTCATTATTCATCCTGAAGTTAAAGCTCTTTGGTTGCCCTGTGTAAAACTTCTAGGAGAAATGTTGTTTGCCAAAATTATGGGAGGTGCTCATTCATAAGGACAAGTGAAAAAAAAAAAAAAAAAACCTTGAGATATTCACTTCAAGTGGTTGAGCATTGTGGTATATAAATTAGATGCCAATAAAGTTGCTACAAAACAAACAGAAATCGTGAGTTAACTGGGAAATTGATACCAATAAAATCATCAGAATAATTAGTCTATTCACCAGTTCATTCACAAATTCTCTCAGTGTATTGTTCATTAAACATTTTATGCAACATTGGAATTAGACTCATGGATTTAAATCAGTCTCCACCCTGCCACCATCATCATGAGGAAAAGGGCAGATGTATCAAATCTCACTGAGCACACAGAGAAGGGTACTGAGACAATAAGAACAGCTTTAGAATTGAGATAGGGAAGAAGGGGTCCTGAAGGGAGGGGGACATGCCAGGAGCATCAGGAATGATAACCAAGGATCCTTAGATATGGTGAACATGGGTTCAATAGAGTAATAGATGTTTTTGGAATAAAAAGGTATGTTAGGTTTTGGAAAGGCATGGGAGATGGAGTCATCAGGAGGCAGGGTGAATATGCATTGCACTTCAAGCAAAATATTTTAATAATGACAGCAGAGATCTGAAGAAAAAAATCAGTCTTATTGAACATATTAGTTACTTGTCTTATTATAATAAAATATCTGAACAAAACAACTTATGTAAAGAAGGATGTGTTTTGACTTGCATTTTAGGGAGTTCATCATGGTAGGCAGGACCTGGTGTCAGCCATAAGGCTGCAGGCCACATTGTATTCACAGTCAAGAAATTGAGAATGATGAATGCTAGCATTCAGCTTGATTTCTCCTTTGTATCACTCTTGGTTCATAGACCATGGAATGATGTGCCACTCATTGCTAAAGTTTCTCATCTAAATCAATTCTAGACAATCTCTTATAGGCATACCCAAGGGCTGTGTTCTAGAAGATTCTACATCCTTTCAAATTGACAACCAGGGCATTGGTGGTACATAGTAGCAACTATTACACACAGTATTGTAGAAATTATGAAAAATTGAAATTTCAGTATATATTTACAGAAATTAAATAAGATAGAGATCATCTTAAAGTTCAGAGTCTTCCCAACTGTTTTATCACATTAATATCTTTATAGTAGAAAAATGAGTGAAAATGTTCAACTTTAGTAATCTTCATCACAACCTAATTAATGTGGAGAAAGATGGGAATGGGAGAAGTGGACAGAAAGCCAAAAGTCCCCCAGAACAGGTCCTGGGCCAAATTTTGGAATAAAAGGCATGTTAGTTTTTTTTTTTGTTGTTGTTGTTTTTTTAAGGCTTTGAAACTCAATGTCTTGTAATTTTTCCTATGGAAGCCCATATTCAATGCTAGCCAAGTAATGTATGTAAATATACCTTCATTTAATTCTCATAGTAAATTCTGAGTTTAATTTCTTAATTAGAAAATTGTAAGTAGTAGATATTTTGTAGTAAATACTATTGGAATCTAGAATGGATATGCTGACACTATTTGCAACGCTGAAATGGATGAAGAACATTGACTTTTAAAGTTTGCTTTCAATTAGACCTATAGATAGGTGGCAAGGCTGATGATTTGCAAACTAATACTATACAGAAAGTTGACTTAATAGAACTAATCAATGCAAAAGATAGGAAAATAATTTTTAAAAACCAGGGCTTATAAAAGAAAGCCATCTTCTACTTCAGCAACATTCTGATCCCTACTCTTATCAGGTAATTGCTGCAAGTGCCTCAATTTTATTGAGGAACACTAAGTATATAAAACACTTATAACCTTTGAACATTGACTTTTGAGCTCTTATTTAGGTTATAAGATACTTTTCAGTTTTATCATTCATATTTCTTGTCCTTTCAGCTAAATTTTCAGTAAGACACTAACTTTCACATTGTCAAGGTTTATAATACTATCATTAATTTCAGCAACTATAATTATGCCATCTGGCTTTATCTGAAGTATCACCCCAAAAGCTACAAATTCATTGTGTTTAGCTTCAAACTAGGTAGTCTAAATGGATCTATAATCAACAGTAAACTCTCCATCTTAGAAGGTACTATTTTCCTAGTCTGAATCATCTTTCTTCAACTGCTTATGATCAGGCCATGCACAGTTACAAATGTGTTTGATACATTCATGTTTAACCATTTTGAAAATGTATTAAATTGTTGTTACCAGGTTAATTCTCTGGAATAATACTCTTCTCAGTGTAGCAGAGAGGCAGGGCATTGAGAAGCTTATTTCAACCTTCATTAATATCTTATTTTTTTTAATTTTTAGATTTAATTTTAGAAAAGTTTGAATCTAATTCTTGAATGTAAAATTATTAGGTTTGTCTTAGTCCTCTTTATATTGTTGTGACAAAGCACTATAATGAAAGCAACTTATAAAAGAGTTTATGAATGCTTACAATCTCAGAGACTGAGTTCATGACTATCATGGTGGGGAGCATGGTAGCAGGCAGGCAGGCATGGTGCTGGAGCAGTAGCTAAGAGATTACATCCTTATATGCAAATAGGAGGCAGAGAAAAAGAAAGGCAGATAAAATTAACTATAAATGGCATGGGCTTTTGAAACTTCAAAGGCTGCCAACAGTAACACACCACACCCAATGAGGCCATAACTCATATCCTTTCCAAACAGGTTCACCAAATGGACACCAAATATTAAAATATGTGAGCCTATGATGGTCACAATTCAAACCACTCACACTGATCATACTTGTACTGTTTGCTGACCTAAAACATTTTCTCCTGATGTAAACATTTCTCTTTTTTAAGGTTCTAAGTCCTTTGTTTTATATTTAATTATTCACTTTAAACACTTGAGACTTGAAGGGTCTCCTAGGGAGTTCATACAGTCTACCACTTCCTCCTGGACAGTCTTCTCTGAGAATTCCTTCCTTCTTGTATACTGGTAGTCCTCTGCACTGGACATCCTACTCAATTCTGATCTCAAGATTTACCTTCTGCAGTACTTCCCTGGTTGGAAATGCTGCTGGCTGGTGGTTGTGGTCTTCCCTCTCTTCATGCTTGAGTCCAGGCTGAAGCAACTTCCTGAGGGTGGAAGAGTATATAGTATACCACAAGGGATAATTACAACAAGAGCAGAGTGCAGTAAAATGTTTTATATTTTTGTGTCAAAATCGTCTAGTTTATCACTATATAGTTGACAGATAATTTGCATGGCTATATACTTCCTTAAAGAAGGAAATTCCCTTCTGTTCTACTAATGTGATGCTTTATATTTTCTAGAACTGTGTTTGCTAGAATAAATCACCTCTTCCTCTTCTCTTTTCCAGGCACATGACCTTTCTTGAAAGCCTTTATGATCTTCTTTTTATCTCCATGTTCTAAACTTGCATAGTGATTTCTTACATCCCCTTTCTCTCCATGTTTCCATTTATTATTTACAAGAGTTTAATAGAGGAATAATTATACCAACTAGCTGTTAAGATGTTAAAACATTCCATTTCATTCTCTAATTGATTCTTTCTTCCTGGGTAGCGGCTCTTGCTCTTTTTCAAATGTTAATAATTCCAAGCATCTGAAGAAACTGACTTTTTAACATTGCTGGTGGAGTGTATGATGGTAAAACCATTTAGAGGAGTTGCCAGAATCCTGTGTTTGTAATTTCTGTTGTTTTGTTTTCTATTTGAGAAAAGACCTCCTAAAGTCCAGGCTGATCTTGAATTCACTATATAGGCAAAGATGACCTTAAATGCCTCACCCTTTTGCTCTACAGAGTGAGATCTAGGACAGGCACCATAACTACACAGAGAAACCCTGTCTGAACCACCCCCCCAAAAAAAAAGAAAAAAGAAAAAAATAATAGACAAAGACTTAAATTAGCTACAATAATATACCCAAACAAACTATGGAAATCATTCTAAAAATATAAGTGTGAGAATGATGTTTCAGTGAATACATTATGAAAATACAGAAACTATAAAAGCAGACAAAGGACTTAAAATTGGATTTGAGTAGTCAGAACAAAAATTAACGTGCTTGAAGACAGGTGTAGTGAATATATCTAGTTTAAGAAATTGAAATAAAAAAGAATTAATAAAAATAAACCTGAAAATCAGAAATGAAGGGTCAGATATAGCACACGTGACTTTTGGGAAAATGAAGATACTCTTTGATGTTATGGCAATGGGATATTTTTAATAAATGTTTGTACACACCTGTTGTGATGGTTATATTTAATTATCAGCTTGACACAGCACAGAATCACTTGGGACAAGAGCCTCTGAAATGCCCATGAGAAATCCCTTGCTTACCTTAACTGATATTGGAAGAACTGTCACTATAGATGGCATAATTCTTTGCCTATGGGCTCCTGGTCTATGTAAGATAAAGTGAGCTTAGCACACGCATGTGTGCACTAATTCATTGCTCTCTGCTCCTTGACTGTGGATGCATCCAACTGCTTCATGGTCCCCCCACCCTGAGTTCCCTACAATGACTCTGAATTGGAACCAAATAAACCTTTTATCCCTTATTTATCAAAGAATTTCATCTCAGCAATAAGAAATTATTGCTTTGGAGACACTAATTGTGATAGAAATGCATACAGTGTCAGCCCAGCTCAATAAATTATGGAAGGGAGAAAATAGTCTGTTGGTAGTGGAGCTAGGGTCTGCTTGTGTTATATTTTGGCTAAAAATCTGGCGTCTTCCTGCCAATAGTCTGAGATTTTGCTTGATGTTGAGTTTAACGACAAGGGAAGAAGTTTTTTGATAAACGAAGGGTGCATGGGCAAGCTTGAAATTTTAAACTAGGAACATGCAGACAACGAAGTAGTTGTTACTGTGAAAACATTGAGAACTCTGAAAGGCAAATCAAGTGTTCTGTACTGGGACAAGATTATCCCCTCAGTGTCAGGACACAGAAACAAATAAAACTAGGTTCTAAGAGGGTCAGGCTACATCTTCATCTGACGGCAGGTGTGGTGTGGATGGAGCCAGACTATTCATAAGAGACAAATTATGTGTGATACAGGTTTGCAGGGCTGGAGAACTGGGAATGCTCAAGCAGTTGATTACATTACAGGTCCCCAATGCCAGACATGGAGCTGAAAGATTTTGTTTTCACTGCTGGATTTTGCTTTTTGGTTTGGTTACTCCTTGCTGTGACCCAATTCTTCCATTTTGAAATGGGAATATTTATTTTGTGTCATTATGTGTTAGAAACATGCAACTCATTTTGATTTTATAGGGCCTCACAGTTAAGAGGCTTTGGTCTTCGAATGGTTGGGTATTTTAAAGACTAGGGAATTATTTTTCAAGATTTATTTTATTTTGTATTTATGCTTAAGTATTTGTGTGTGTATCTGCATGTGTGATACATGTGAGTGTCCACGGAAGGCATCAGAGAGAATTTTAATTCTCTGGAACTGGAATTACAGACAATTGTGAGCCACTAGATATCAGCGTTGGAACTGAATGCTAACCCTCTACAAGAGTAGCAAACACCCTTAACTGCTAAACCATCTCTCTAACTATGAGGACATTTAAAGTTATGTTATATTTTAAAGTATGAGATAAATATGAGATTTGATAATAATTGAGGACTATGACCAAAAGTGATGTATTTACATGCTAAGATATGAAAGGATAGTCATGGGATGCTTTTAATTGACAACTTTTCACAATATTAATAACTTTAGACAAAGATCACTAAAAATGTCTGTGAAAGATTAGCTCGATTGCCCTTAGTGTGGAAAGATTCACTCTCTATGGATTGCACAATCTCTGGGTATGGGATCCTGGACCATATACGAGTAAATCAAGTGAGCTAAACACAGGCATACCCACATTAGTGCAGTGTTCTCTACTCTTGACTATGAATGTAATAAGGCCAGTTTCCTTCAACTTTCTGTCATTTTGACCCCCTACCCCATAATACTAGAATGTAAGCCTGAATTATAAGCCAAATAAACTCCTGCTCCATGAAGTTGCTTTTATAACTGTATTTTATTGCAGTTATGGAAAGTGGATCCCAGACACAAATAAAACACCAAGGAAAGTCTTACATGAACCATAGGGTTTAGGAGGTAATTATTTGTACAGAAATGCTAACAAGTTGTAAAGATGAAACAGTCTGGTTGGAAATATCAATTATGAGGGGAGGTCATGCACATCTCAGGAATGACAAAAGAAATCTCCATTTTCCCTTCAATTTTACTATGAATCAAAAGCCTTCGTACATAATGAATTCCACTTTTAAAAAAATGTCATAGCACACCATTAAGCAAACCAACAAATGCATGATAGATGACACAAAATTGTAAGAGAGGAGAAAAGGGGCAGTATTTCTGGTAGCAAATTGCTCTTTTAAACCCTTAAATCCAAGTTTACCAGCTATTACATTAAATGTAAATGGGATAAGTTCCCCAATCAGAAGCTAGTGATTGGAGAAAATGGGTTAAAAATTATATCCTATTAGATGTTGTCATTAATACAAACCTTAAATTCCAATACAGATTGAAAGCAAAAAATTGACATCGACACATCAGGTAATTTATGACTTAAACATAGCTAAAATGTCTCTACTAACAGAAGACAAAATAGACTTAAAGAGGAAAATATGATATGAAACAAATAAGGGGATTTTAATCACATTTTCAAAACCATACGGTGGAGTAGTATTTACTATCTCCAAAAATTATGAGCAATCACTTTCAGATTATCATTTAATCTATTACACACAATAAAAGACATGACAGAAATATTCCATAACTTATGTGTTATAGTCTAGTGCATATAGCATATACATATACCAAAATGTATGGAAGTATATGCTTTGATATTGCATATGTGTAGCTCCATAGAATTTATTTTAAGAGGTATGTTTTAATAAAATAGATTTAAAATTTTTTAATTTTTTCATAGATTTTTAAATTTATTTTTGTCATTTTAAATTTTTGAACATTTTTTCTTTGCACATAGGTGTTATGGCCACTAGTTATACATAATTTATGTAAAGTAAATTTGTTTAAAGTAAAAACAATGTACTTGTAAAAGACCTTAGGTAAGTTCAATGTTTAAAGTCCTTATGCATCTGTTTTAATAAGGATTATTAAATTCCAATCACTGTCCCTAGTTTCATATTACATTTGGATATTTTTTTTTAATTGTGTACTGCTTATCGTCTTTAAAATAAATTTTCTGGGGCTTGAATTTTCTGTGAAATAGGAAGAAATTATAGTCTAGCCAGCTCTATTCACTTGTGGTAACGCCAAATCTAACCTTGAGTTTATGGAATCTCTGCACAATTGAAATGTAATGACCAGAATTCCACAGAAAACAATTGATGGTTTGTTTGTTTGTTCCTTTATTCTCTTTTCTTGCACTAATCATTTCAGCACTAAAACAAAATACTTCAGATCTGTAAGGACAGAGTGACACCACATTCACCATTTATCTTCCCTAGGCAATGTGGAAATGTCTCCTGTTCCATGGAGATGAAGTCTGCTTTCTAAAAACCAAGCTTCTGGTTTGCCAGGAGCAACAAATATACCCCAAACCAATCTCTCTCTCAAGGTATCTCAAGGTATCATTTAGCCCCATCCTTCTGAATTCACACACACACAGTTTTCATTTCATCACTTCTCAGTGTTTTCCCACACATTTAACACGTGCAATTAAACTTTTAATGTGTTCTACAGAAGTTTTTGTCAACTTTTGAAAAGCATTTTTGCAAACAACATGGACCTCTTAAACTAGACATCATGTCCATAATTTTGTTTTTATCAGTGGTGTTTTCCTTTGTTTTAATTTCCTTAAAATTTAGTTACTTCACCAGCCTGAATGGATGGGAATCAGGAACAGGAGTTTTATTATTTTATCTTAGTTTCATTTGCAAATGAAGCTTTTCTCTAAACTTGAAGATAGCTTTTATATTGTCTATTTTAATTTTTAAAAATATTCCATATGTTGTATTTTCATCTGCAGAATAGGAAACTGCTTTTTTTTTTTATTATCACATGTGTTCCCTTTCCTTTTTCTGTCTTCCACACTGAGAAGACTTTCTATAAACAATGTTAAATGTTACATTCTTCCTTTCTGTGCATTTTCCTCAAACCCACTCTTCATGTTGCTGACAGACTTCCAGTTCAAGTTGTACTATTTGTGTTTCTTAGCTGAGTTTCCTTCCTGTTTCTTTAATTGTTCTCTTGCATATCCTTCTTGAATTTTCCTGTTTTGTTCTCACTGCGATAACTATTTTATAATCTCTTCTTTAAGGGAAATCTCTTTCGTTTGACATCCAGTGTGTTCTTCTCTTTGGTTCAATACCTAAGTCCTTGTGGCGTTTGACTCCATGGCTAATTAATTATCCAAACCCATCTAGTGTTACCTTAGTTCTTTCAGTGCATGAAAATAATTTCTTATTAAATTATGTTTTTTTAATAAAAAAATGAATACAGGTTACAGATGCCAAGTTACTGGATGGCAATATTTCTAAAGGTATTTGTGACTTTCTGTAAATTCTTACTTCCCATGTAAAGCACTGGGGACTGTGAGACCAGGATTTGGCAGTAGGAGCTCATATATTTAAGTTGAAGGACAAAGTATAGGTTTTTTCTTTTCTCTGTGTAATTCTATGATGTATCTATCTCAAAGGTTATTTTTTCAGTTGTACACCAGACTCACTAAGAAGTCATAGACTACAATAACACATTTAACAAAATGTCTTATACATGTGTAAAAGTATTTTGAAAGTATAATGCCGTTATTATTCTTGGTAAGAGATTCCATGCCAGCAGTGGTGGCGCATGCCTTTAATCCCAGCACTCGGGAGGCAAAGGAGGGGGGGATCTCTGTGATTTCAAAACCAGCCTGGTCTACAAGAGCACCAAAACTACACAGATACACAAAGAAATCCTGTCTTGAAAGAGAGAGAGAGAGAGAGAGAGAGAGAGAGAGAGAGAGAGAGAGATTCCAAATGATAGAAATGAGGTGTTTCTTTAAAGTTCCATATAATGAATCAATTTGAACATGTTTTTGTTCCATTTATCTTCGATGGCTAAATCAGTGTGGGGGTTTTAGTGATTCAAAACAACTTTTGGAAGGAGAAAGTAGTTATACATAAACCCTAATAAAAAAAAAATGAAGATTGAAAGGCATGTGTGTGTGTGTGTGTGTGTGTGTGTGTGTTGTGTTGTGTGTAAGAGAGAGGGGGGACTAGGGGACATAAATAGAGATAGAGGAGAGGACAAGAAAGGTAGGAGAGCTTAAGTCAGATAGGTGGAGGAGAGGGCTACACAGGAGCTTCTGGGAGATTTGTCTTTACTCTGAATGACATGGGGGAAGATCCGGGGGCTTCGGAAGAGGAGTGATATAATCTGACCTGTGCTTCAAAAAGATCCCACAAACTGGCATTGAAAATAAAACTAGAGAAGGTAGACAAGGAGTAAGCAGTTGAAAGCCTGGTAAGGTGGTCCATGAGGAATGACAGCTCCCCCGATACAGGAGCATTTGAGAAGGGGTACATAGAATAGCCAGATTCCAGCTAGCATTTTCATATATAATCAAGAAAACTTTTGATATGTTGGATATGAGCAAGGAATGAAAATCACAGAAAGGAACAATTTTAACTTTTTGGATTTGAGAAACAGAGGGTTTTGTTGTTAAGTAAAATGCCAAAGACACTGGTTTTATATCTGTTTTGGGCATGGGATCTGGTGTTTGGATTTATACATGTTAATTTGTGATGACTCAGATACATGCCACCCAAAATGGAACATAAACTTCTACTGTTCTTGGTTCAATTGTGTGCTTCCAAAAGCACCTACTTGGAACCTTTGAATAAAAGTCTCTCTGAAATGAAAATATCTGAAGATCTAATTATTTATAATGAAATATTATTGAATAAAGATTTATATATATATATAATATGTAATCCTTATATTTACATATATATGTATACATTCATACATGCGTATATACATACATCTTTGTTTTCATTTCCAACATACAACTAAAAAAGCCCATGAAATTTCTTGTATGATAGTATGATTATATAAACTACTGGTTTGGCTAGTGGCTGAAAGTCCCTCAGAGGAACATGGTTAGCTTGACAGATAGGGTACATCATAAGGAAGGTTATGGTTTTCAACCTTACCTCACAACCTCCTAGGAGGAGAGAGAGGTTAAAGGTTATATTTCTCTTCAGTGGCCAATGATTCAATCAATTATGCCTATATAATAAGTCCCCCATAGACCCCAAGAAGGTAACAGGGTTCAAATTCCTTCTGTTGAACTGAACTTAGAAGATGGTATGTCCAGAGAAGGCGGGGAAGGTCTCTTTCCAAACAGAACACCTGATCGTCTCTTCATCTGTGTCCTTTATAAGATCTATTACTGGTGAACAGATGCATTACACTGGAACCTGTGAGCCACTTAGCACATTGACCAAAATCCGAAACACAGTTAAAATAACCCTACACTTGAAGCTCTCACAACAAAGGCAGTAGGGTTTGGATGAGTGAATCTTAGGTTTATGGGCTATGATGCATGAGGCAGTGATAGATCATGCCCCAGATGAATTGAATTAGCTGGTATCCAGTTCATGTCTTCTGTAGAACTGACAACTTGCTTGGCATATGGGACAAATGTCCACACCTTTTGAGGTCACAGAAGTGTTGTGTGCTTGGGAAAGGAGGTGAAAACTAGTCAGTAGTTTTTCCTGAACAGGTGGGCCCTATCACTTACATGTATACTGGTGTGATAAGGAGAAGGGAGTCGGGGCACAGGTAGACAGGCTCATAGTAGAGAAGGACACATGCAAAGTAGGCATATTTAGAAGCAATGCCTATACAAGCAAGGAATGCCAGTTATTGGTGGAAGAGGCAAGGAAAGATCCTCTACCAGGAGCTTAAGAGAGATTGGGGGCTCTTCTGACACCTTGATTTGAGATTTCCAGCACTGCATAAAAGAATAAGTGTTATAAGATAGCCAGCTCATAGAAGTTTGTTATAGCAATTCAAGTAGCTTGTTTTATGTTACCTGCTCGGCCCTCAGTCTAGATGCTTTCACTCTTTTCTATCACCTGTCATATTCTTCCAGGTATAGGTGACTGACAGGGTTGACTCCCATTTTTATTTTTAATTTTTAAAGATACCCATGAAATTTAAACCAACACTTGTGGAGCCTCCACAGGACTGGACTAGGCACTCTGCAGAAGCAAAACAGTTGTGTAGCTTGATCTGCTTAAGGGACCTCCTGGCAGTAGGAACAAGATCCATCTCTGGTGCATGAACTGGCTTTTTGGAGCCTATTAGCTATGGTGGAACAACTTTCACAGTCTTGATGCTGGGGGAGGGGCTTGAACCTGCCTCAACTGAATGTACCAGGCTCTGCTGACTCCTCATGGGAAGCCTTACCTTGTCGGAGGAGGGAATTGGGGGTGGGTTGAGGGGAAGGCTGAGGGGGCAGGAGGAGGGAAGAGTGAGAGATCTGTGGTTGGTATGTAAAATGAATAAATAATTTCTTAATTAAAGAAAGAAAGATACCCTTATTTGGTTTGCTATCCTGTGGTTAATTAATTGACCATTACTTATGTAGATAAAGCCGGGCAGTGGTGGCACTCACCTTTAATCCCAGCACTCGGGAGGCAGAGCCAGAGGCAGAGCCAGGCGGATCTCTGTGAGTTCGAGGCCAGCCTGGGCTACACAGAGAAACCCTGTCTCGAAAAACAAAACAAACAAAATTTTTCTCAGCATACTATATATTTTCAACAAAATGTATTTTAGATTTAATTGATGACTGGGAGACTGATGTAATCCTGCCATATAATGAGTTTGAAATTATTTGGTTTTAAAATATAGAGAGAGCTCACTTAACAGCTGTCCTCAAGATATAAAAAGATTCCACTAAATTTTCATAGAGACTGAGAAGAGATTATTAAAGCCGGTCAGTTAATTAAAAAAAAAATCAAGCTAACATTGCCTCATGTTCATGAACTGTAAGTCATGGCAATTTGAACATTTAATTCATAAAACAATCCAATAAAGCTCTTTGGAAAATGACAACAGCCTTTCTCACCTCCTGTGATTGCAAGAAGGTCTAAGTTCTCATACTACAAATGACAGCATCTTATTCAAGAGGCCTTTTTGTCTCCTGTTTTGAAATTTTGTTATCTGAATTTGCTTATGTCTGGTAAAAAAAAAAATAATGTCCATTTATCTTTTATAGTACATCCTTGTCATTTTATTCTTTGTCATTTATCCTCATCATTTTGAGTTATCTGCAGCTGTGGACAGAATGAAGCGGGATAGTACCCCAGAAATTGCAGAATCTCTCCAAGGGTCAGAACAACAATAGGCTTTTTGGGATAGTGATGGGGATTCCCACGTGGTGAGGACACAGTGATAGGCTGTGCCGAAAGCTAAGCATCTGGCTTATGAAAATTTTTGCTGTCGCTGCTGAAGCCAGTCAGCATTTGCAGTCCCTTGATCACTAGGGACTTTACGATCTGTCTTAAGCTATTTGAACACTAAAAATAACTCTCAGTCTTCCGTGATTTCTACTGTTTGTAGGAGGAAAAAAAACATGTAAACGGTGCCTAAAAAATATGAGCATAAGAGATGTTAAAATAAGGAGCTCGTATATTACAACAACAAATAAACAAACAGAATGAGAAGAAACACCATGCCATGCAAGAAATCAAGTGCCTTCAGCATGAGAGGGAGAAAAATAGTCAACACAAAACTGAACTGAAAGATGCCAATAAATAAGTAAATTTCTCATTCAGGATCCATTTAGAGGCTGTGTTTCTTGGCAGAGTTACTGCTTAGTATTTTTGTGTTTCGAGTTCCCTGTCTCCTTTTGTCAGGCCATTGAAAGCTTGTTAAAATCTCATTTGCTTCTCTTGTTCTTTTGTTATTGTTGTTATTGGGGTCGTTTTTGCCTTAAATTTAGTATTAAATCATAGAGAAGTAAAGGGAAGGAAGAAAAAGGAAATAAACCATAGAGTTACTTCAGTGGCTGGATTTGTGGCTATTTTAACACTGACCAGCTTAGGTTTTATTCAGATTTGATGAGATGAAATTGGGAAATAAAAAGAAACGTCTCCCTTATATACTGACTTGCAACACTAATGGAAAAATAAGCATTTCCTAGAAAGACCTGATAGAGTTTGAAAGGGAGACTGGGATGGGAAAGAAGTAAAATGTCCATCCATGGTGACACCATAATAACAAAGCAGAACAAAAAGCCAAGAGCATGCATCCCAACCCCCTTCTCATGCAAATTATTCCATACATATTTCTGTACTTATAAGGTTTTCCTTTCATTGAAGAATGCTTGGCACTTAGCAAACCTCTTCTGAAAAGACAGTGAAGGCAAACTAGCATGCCAATAAATAAACTGATGATACCAGTATATCAATCAACCCAATTAAAAGTTGTGCTAGATCATGGTGGTTCTTATAGTACAGACTCAAAGACAAACTCTGCTCTTAGTCACTTTCCAGCCTTTGGAAAGAACCAGTTGTGGAGTCGGGTAAAGCACATAGCCTCTGTGAACTCCCCTTGCTCTATCCAACACAGTACAATCTGAGGCAGCAGTCGTTTAAAAAGTGAGTGATAATATGCATTGTTCATTGTTATAGAGTCATGCTACTCAGGCTAAGTACCAGGTCTCACACATAATTGACATCACTGGCAATAATGGTGCTCCATCCAAAGGAAGATCCGCATCCACTACCCACCACCACCACCACCACGTGCGCCTCAATTTTACAGCAGCTTTGCTAAAACTTCCTTGGTTCCCTGTAGTTAGAGTTTTTCTGCCTGACCCAGTCAGGACAAATCTCTCTTACCCGCCAGTCCCACAGTCACTCAGACCCAACCAAGAAAGCACACAGAAACTTATATTGCTTATAAACTGTATGGCTGTGGCAGGCTTCTTGTTATCTACTTTTTCTATCTTAAATTAACCCATTTCTGTTAGTCTATACTTTGCCACATGGCTTGTGGCTTACCAGTGTCTTAACATGTTGCTTTTCATGGCGGCGGCTGGCGGTATCTCTCTCCAGTCTCCTACTTCCCAGAATCCTCTTCTCTCTTGTCCCGCCTATACTTCCTGCCTAGCCACTGGCCAAACAGCATTTTATTTGTACAGAGAGATATCCACAGCACTTTCCCTTTTTTTTTTTTTTTTTTTTAAGGAAGGTTTTAACTTTTACATAGTACAATTACATATAACAAAACAATTATCAAGCAAGAATTACAGTTACAATATTAAAGAAGATATCCTATCTATCTTATATTTGTGAGTCTAAGGTTTTATATCTAACTTATCTTTTATCATACCTTAGGAAATTATAATTATCTAGTCTTCAATCAAATCAAAGACCTCAGAAGGATATAATATTACCTGAGAAACAGGAGAAGGATGCAAGCAACTTTTGGGAGTCTTGTAGGGTAGACAGAGACAGCTGGCAGCCTGGACAGTCACCTGATGTTCCTTTGTAATGTTGGGGCATTTGTCTTCAGCCCACAGGGCTAGAGTCTCTTGGTCACTTCTCTCAGTGTCCTGTAGAATGTCTGGCAGTTTCCTCTGTGAAGCAGGAACCTGAAGGACCATTTTGTCAAGCAAAGTTTAGTGGTCACCTTTATTTGGGTCCTGTATGTCCAGTTGATCAAGCAGTCCAGGCAAGAACAGTTTCTTGCCCAAATGGCTATTTTTGCCAAGGTGAAGATAAGATATGAAGTGTCTTCAATGCCCATCCTCCTCTCTGAAGTAAATCGGTGCTGCCAGGAGCAGACATGTCTCACTGTCCAGAAAGTCTAAATTTTAAAAATATTTTAAATGCCATATTCCGAAGGTCTTTGAAGTATTTGAAGATGACCTATCTATCTGAAATATCTCTATGTATACCTAGAAGACTTAACTAACATGGCTATGAGTATGATTATCACAAATGATTAATTATTAATCTATTTTTAATTATCCATTACAGTTTTAAATGAGTTATACAAACATAATACCTTAAATATGAGTAGAAATATATACATAGTATAACAAAATTAACTTTAAGTTTGTATCAATAGACTAAAATCTATACCAATGTAAAACATTTTAAACAAGTTGTTGCTCTTTAGAAGTAAGTTTCTTAATCTACCCTTTCATCCTATTATATCTGTATCATATCCCCTTTTTTTCCTTAGAAAGAGATCTCATTTATAATCAAACTGCTTTAAAGAAAAATATTGGTTTTTCTCTGTCCCACATCAGAGGGCTCTTCTGATTTGGGACACAAGAATTTCTTAACCTTTTCTTTTAGCAATATGTCTGGGTTTAGAGAAGGAGTGAGCCAATTCCATCTCCAAAGCCAGCTTGATAATTTTGGGAATGTGGGCGTAGTTTTTTTTACTACTTCCTGCTGGAGGGGGGCGCTGTATCTTATGGGGACACAAAGAAAATTTTAGAATTATGGAGTAGTCCATTAGGGTGAACCTCTGAGCCAGTTGCCTTGAAACCATTCTGGATGTTGGATCATCTGGGCCATGGTGTCATCGGATACCTTTCAGGTGGTCTTGGCTGAACAAACCTGATATATCTTAATCTGGAACAAATCCACAGCCTCTGGCTTTCTGTGGAAACAAAAGCAGAGACTCCTTTCCAAAGCAACATATCCTTATATCCAAATTTCGAAGGCAAGGTACCTTTAAAATTTACATATTTGTTTAACTCAACAGCTTTTACGATCAAATCTTTTTCTGTAGTTAAAAATTCCAAAGACAACATAAACCAGATTTTCTGTGTAATATCCATCTTTGTAAGACTGAAACGCCGCTGTGGCTGCTGGCTCCACCCACCTCAGCTTCCCAACATGGTGGTGGTACAGTTTTCCCAACATGGTGGTGGTACAGTTTACCGCCAGCTCTGGGTCTAGAAGCAGTTCTATCAAAGCAGTACATAGCCCAGAAACTTTTTTTTCTTTTTTTAAAGTAGCAAAGGTTAAATCCACCACGCAGCAGAGTAAAGTGTCGCTTGTAGACTCCTCATTCCCGCCACACTGTAGGTCAGACGCACACGCCAGGAACCCGCCACAGTAGCTCAAACCCGCAGGCTGCCGCTAACTTAAGAAAGACAACTAGGAAGCTGTTTTTAGCTCTGGTTTAGAATCTTTTTTTTTAGGTTTTAGGTGGAAATTCGTGTCAACACGTTGGACGCCATTTGTTGTTAGAGTTTTTTTGCCTGGCCCAGTCAGGACAAATCTCTCTTACCCGCCAGTCCCACAGTCACTCAGACCCAACCAAGAAAGCACACAGAAACTTATATTGCTTATAAACTGTATGGCTGTGGCAGGCTTCTTGTTATCTACTTTTTCTATCTTAAATTAACCCATTTCTGTTAGTCTATACTTTGCCACATGGCTTGTGGCTTACCAGTGTCTTAACATGTTGCTTTTCATGGCGGCGGCTGGCGGTATCTCTCTCCAGTCTCCTACTTCCCAGAATCCTCTTCTCTCTTGTCCCGCCTATACTTCCTGCCTAGCCACTGGCCAAACAGCATTTTATTTGTACAGAGAGATATCCACAACAGTTCCCAGCTTCCTCCAGAGAATTTCCAAAATGATCTCCACTCTTGACTGGCTTTTCATTATGTGAGTCCATCATGGAGGACGTTGATTTACTATATATGTGTTCATTCTCTTCTGATTTCAACCCCAGTGAACTCCACATTGCACTGGGACCTTGAGAGACTACAAGGAAGCTTTCCTGTCAATTGCAATCACACGTGTGCGATCCTATTAGAATATCAATGCCTTGCATGTGCTCGATATGTATGGTGAATCCTACTTTTACTTTCTTTGCTTTCGTCTGCTTTCCAGCAACTCAAGACAGATCCACACGCCTACTGGGTGCCTTGTTTAGTTTTTTGTTGTTGTTTTCTTGCCCCCTTCTCACCCAGATCTTCTGCAGAATAAATCAGAGAGACATTGATCCCTGGTGCTGAAGTCTAAAAACCAGGCATCCAAACCTCATTTCACAAGAACCTCTAAGCAATATCTCACAGTGAAATATTTGCCAATGAGGTTAACTGTTTACTTTACTAGAGATGTGATGTGATGCCTTTCTAGAAAATGATATTAGTCCTCACTGAAATTCAGTGAAGTTGAGGCCAGTCAGCCCAAAGTAATGGGAGGAAATGAATCTAAAGACTTCATAACACTTCTGCTGGCACCACCACCACTCCCTGCATCCTGCTGCACTGGTGCTAAATATAATCTCTTACCAGTGTGTATACCGAGAATCTGAAAGTCATGCAGTGGTGATCCTTTAGGGTATCCTCCTTCCTTTCTTTATTAATGAAAAGGTTTTGATTTGTGCCCTCTGTTATTCCCAGAAGTGCAACACAAAACAAAACGGGAAACCATGATTTATCTTCTATTTGATAAAAACATCTGCAGAATAAAATGAGCCTCTTGATGCCGGAATTGTCATCAATGATGACTTTGACAAAATGAGCAATACATAATTTGCTAGCTCCCTTGTGAAGCTGAAACAGATTGTCAAATAAAACACTAGAGGAGATGCATATGGGCTGAGCAGAGCAGCTTTGAATAGGAACACATGCAGGTGGTTTAGTTTAGTAGTGGCTCCAAGAAGGAGGACTGCCCTAATTTGGAGGGTCATTTGCATTTGAAAATGCTCATTGCTAAATAGTGAGTATTCCCTATAGCAAAAGAGAATGGATCCTGCCAAGAACGCAGCTATTTTTATTCCTGGGTAACTTGAATAAACCAGAAAGCCCAAGGCAAAAGAGAGAGTGGATAACACTCAAACCAGCCTTTAATGGAGGCCTGATAGAATACAGATCAGTAATATATGAAAGAGACACTTCTGAAATCAATTGCTTTATGGCTAAAGATGGATTTTCCATTGGCAAAAAGCATGAGAAGTATACTAATGGATGTGCTCTATGTGCATCTTAAGAAATAACAGTCAAATGCTTTCACAGTCCTTACTTATATCTGAATATTAGGCCAAAATTTGTATATTGTTTTAAAATGGAATTTTACATACCATACTTACTGTTTAGATAGACCAAAGTTGGTATATGCCATGTCCTCTGTCTGAGAGATCCTGCTTCTGAGGATCCGGTGTTGAATATTAGACAGAAGGTCTTTCAGTTGGAGTTAGAAATTTTCTCAATTACACTGGGGTTATGGGGTATTAGGAGGAGGACCATGAAACAGAAAGATAATTTTCATCATTACATTAGCAGTACATGCTACTAACAGACATGGCTTATGCAGTATTTTATTTAGGTTCCATGGATTAGATACTGTTAAAACTTCAAGAGTCTGACCCTGGGCAGTTTATTTTAAACATATTTAAGTTTAAACACAGTAAATTTTTGGAAAAAAACTGATAATTAACTCAATCCCATGTGTACAGTAAAGCTTACTTAAGATATGATTACATTGAAACTCTTTTCTAAGTACATGTGACCTCTTCCAGTTCTATAGATTGAGAAACAACCCTGAAGATAAGTCTAGGAAGGATGACCAAAATAAACATAGGAATCTGGGGGAGCCACGTATACCCAGGCCCTACAGGTAGCCCAGAGATCACCAGGCTATTAACCACATCCATTTCCAGCCTCTGGAGAGAAAACAGATTATATATCTATTCCTTTGAAGAGGGAGGCAACCCTGTGTGTTTAACATTCTTGGTTTCCCTAGTAAGTATCTGTAAGCACAAGGACCTCTGTTTCTCCACACTTGGCCCAATTAATATTATTGTACATGGAGTTCACATCTGAGTAAAAATGTTGATGACAATTCTTTTTGCTTATTTGCTGATATCAAACCCAGCAACCTATATAGGAACTACCAGCACTATAAGGATGAGCCAGCAGGAGAACAGCTTCCATCCCACTTCTAATTTCATTTCTTTATGTCCTGTAACTAAGGCATGTTGTGTCCTCAACAATGGGCTCTTACTACCAAGATCTGATGTACAACCTAGAGCAGGTGACAATTGTCTATATTTTGGGGGTCCTTGGATGCCTTTCTGAGGCAGAAAACAGATTATAAATCTATCCCATCTACACATAGAGGGGTAGCTCATCCCTGGCACTGGAGTTTTCATTTAATAACCTGTAGCATTGGGGAGTATCTTTATCCTGACACACAGGGTATCTCCATTCAAGCTCAGTTAAAACAATATTTTATTAGTTTACCAAGAATGAGATTTTCAGGTGGATTTTTGTATACTGTTAGTTTGATTGACTCTCCCCCCAAATCTCTTCTTCCACAATTCTTTTGCCCTCTAAACCTTATAACTCTGAGCATTGCCTTTCTCCTCTTGTATCATAGGTGTTCTACAACCTTTGCTACCTCTTCAGAGCCTTAAAGAATCTGTTTTTCCCCTCTCTAGGCCTTTTTTTAGGGCTCCGTAACATTCAAAGAAAAAATCACATATATAAAAGAAGCTAGAATTTGTATATGAGAGAGAACATACAATATTTGTCTTTCTGATCCCAAGTTACATCATTTAATGCAAAATTTTATAGTTCCATCCATTCTCCTGAATCTCATTTCACTTTTACTGACAACTGAATAAAATTCCATTGTATATCTATCCCACTATAATTTCACTATCAACTCTTTAGTTGATGGACATATAGGTCCCATACTCTTGCCACAGTGAATGGAGCAAAAATGAGCATAGATGTGCAGAATATAAAGTACTTTTTGTATATGCTCAGTAGTATAGAATGGTCATATGGAATCTCCACTTTTAGCATTCTGAGAAGCTTATACACTGGTTTCCATAGCAGATACAACAGTTTCTAGTCCCACCAAGTGAACCAGTGTTCCTCTTTATCCACATCCTCAGCAGTATCAGTGATCATATGTTTTTGGTTGTTTGTTTTGGATTGTTGTTTCATATAGAATCTCAAGGTAGTTTTAATTTATATTTCCATGGTAGACAATGGTGTTGAACACTAAAAATATTTGTGTTGAAATCCTAACCCCCAAAATATTGAGAAGTAGGCCTTTGAAAGATAACTGGGTCATGAAATTTTACCTCTTGTGTCTGATTAGTGTAGTTACTCTATCTACTCCATACCAACATTGTGAGAATAGACCATATGTAAGCAAGAGAGGTTGGCCCTTAACAGAAACCAGATATGCTTATGTCTTGATGTCGGACTTGCTAGCTTTCAATACTATAGCTAATAAATTATTTTTTTTTAATAAGCTCCCAGTTTATGGTGTTTTATCACAGCAGGCTGAATGGACTAGGACAAGCCACAAGCGTTCCAGTCTATTTAGTTCTTGCGGGCATCTGCTCCAAGTGAGCAGGTCCAGGCTGTGTCTTTGCAGATTCATCTTCCTCTGAAAAGCACAGAGTGGAGTGTTGCCCTGCAAACTCACTTAAAGCTTGAGTTTTGCCTGAATGCCTCTTGTAAGGATTGTGAGTAACAACATTCAATTACTTCATATATCAGAGCTGCAGCTGGCAATCTGTATTTTCAAGACTATATCTAAACTTTACTGATATTTTGTGTAGCTCACACTGCTCTTTGAACCTTGAATTTTTGAATGAGCATGTCATCGAAATTGCCTTTTATGTTCTACTTCAAATTCACTCTTACTGTGAGTGGTTATCTAGAGGTGTTCCATCCTTACCATTCTATCTTTAGGGACTCTCGTTCATTTCTTTCATTCTCTTCATCTGCTACATGAGTCATTCCAGTTCTCAACTGACAACCAAGGTTTAAAGATATCGATTCTGGGCCAGAGTTGAAAGATGGTTCAGTAGGAAAAATGTTTGACACAAAAACACAAGAACATGAGATTTATCCTCAGAAGCCATGTCAGAAAAGCTTGGTGCTTCTGCATAGGTTTGTAACCCTTATACTGGTAGGTGGCAGGAGAGAGAGCACGGGGGCTTGGTGTTCATCCAGTACAGCCTGCTTACAATGCTCCAGGCCTGGGAAAGACCCTGTCTCAAAATGAGAATGGTGGGTGATGTCGAAAGAATGATGCCCAAAGTTGACCACAGGCATCTATGCACATCCACGTAAAACACATACATGAAAAGTCACCAGTTTTGACTTTCTTGGTACAGAAACTAGTAAATAATCAACCAGTGTAACTAATGACTCACACAACTCCACATACCACTCACTCTAATGACAAAGAAGTAGTCTTTTAAAACACAAAGCATACATTCTGTCTTCTTCTTCTCCTCCTCCTCCTCCTCCTCCTCCTCCTCCTCCTCCTCCTCCTAATTTCAACTGTTCTGTTGTCAGTTTGGATTTCACACTGCTATCTTTCATTCCCCTTTTTTCTTTTTGTTTTTTTTTTTGGGGGGGATCAGTGAAGTTTTATGGGTTCTGAAATTGAAAACTTAGAGCCTATTTACTGCATCATAGCACAGAACACAGTGTGACCTGGTGCTTCCTAACAGGAGGTGTTTAATCCTCACTCCTTGGAGACACCAGAAAACTATAGTAATTGTAGAAACAAGGATAACCAACCCTGGAGTCCAACTCTTTATGAACACTGTGTACTGTATGGCACACAAGGGCTCTTTTAAAAGCAGACATCGGTTCAGTATGATTACCCTTTGACAAGTGATTGTTTTACTGTATGCAATCCTCCCTACAAAACTTTTACTACTATTACACAAAAGGGTAATAAAATGAGATACACTTTCCCTCTCTCTATTTGCTTGTCTTTCTCAACCCTGTTTAGCTGAGAGGAAAGCAATAATTCCTGAGGATCCCTGTGTGGCATGGATAAACTGAGCACTGAGCTAGCCTAAGGAGCACTCACTGGCTTGATGCTGATGGTTCAGTGTTTTGTTTTCCCGATGTCACACCCAGCCTGCCCATAATCTATCAGTCTATAGTCAAACACCAAGGGACAGTGATCTTGTTGAAAGAATTATTACTCTAGCTCAATAAGAAAATCTCTCTATGAAGATCAAGAGGCATTTTCCATTTAATTATTATTTGACTGCACATCCTATTAGAAAAATTATTCAATACTGATGCACAAATTTAGCCATGCCCCTCCTCTGCTTTTCTCATTCCCATACTGTGTACCCAAAACAAAATTCTTCCTGAGATGATATCAGATGGAAACAACAATACACCCCATTAATTACTCTCTCTAAGGAAGAGGCATGTGACACATCTTACAGAATCAGCTCAAAAGACAGAAAATCCAGAGCACTCATTATATATTTTCTCCTGACACAGCACATTAAAATTTGAAGAAAGAAGACCATCTCATAAAGTCAGCAAAAAGGAAAACAAAGCAAAGTTCCTATTTGCACACCTCTGGCCCTTGGAAGATTATGCATTATGCTACAAATATTGTTTTCCAAAGATCCCACAGTGTTGTGGAGGGAACATGGAATCACTAAATAAAAACCAATCAAGTCTCTCAGATTTCCTAGTCTAAGTGAGCTTCTAGAAGCTGCTTGAACCTCTCTTTTTCTCATACTTGATGTACCACCTACCACCAAGGGGTACAGGAAAAGTGCCTAGGAGATCAAGAAGGACCACTTTGCAGTGATGGAGAATCACTCCTCTGTCTTCATCGCTAGTCCAGCCCAGCCCACAGAGCCTAGCTGCAGCTTTCAAAGGCCAGTCTATCTCAAAACATTGAGTGTAGCCTGGTGAGCTCTGACATCCAAGCACATCTCATTTTAACCATCTCTTCTGGCCTTAGTTTATCTCCCTCTTTCAGCAGCCCAAGATGGACCACTGTGGTTGTTAACGCCATCTCCACATGTCTTTGAAGTTCTTTTGATGAATCCAGTTAAGATCTGGTGTTTTAAACACACCTACATCTCTGTCTTTGTATCTTTTTCTACATTCCAAGGTGACTGCAGACCAACCACCAAAACGATCTCAGGAGAAATTATAAAGTCTTTGGGAAAGCATCCATGTGACTCTAGAAGTCTCTATTCACATACACATAAGTTATTAAAAGGACTGACAAAGTGCTGCTGTGCTCCTGGAAGCTGGTCTCATTTATGAAAACTGATCATGTTTGTTTGTATTAATTATGAAAGCACTTCAACCCACACACAAAATATCACATGTAAAATGCCAAAGTTCAGGAAAAGTCACAATCTCTTTACACTTTAATTAAGCAGGGCTTTTTTCTCTATAGGTATTTATACTGTTAAGTGTTCAGGCTTCTTAATTGAAATGAAGTGAACCTAGAAGAGAAATGATTTTTATACTTTCTAAACTTCCCTCCAGGAAACAGCAATCAGAAGCCAAAGACAGAGATGCTTCAGGCAAGTAGTGCCTTGAAAAGAAGTGAGAATTTTTCCAAATATGAACTGAAGATGTGGCTTACACTAATTTTGTTTTCAATTTTTTTACTAATTCTTTTCTACAGACAAGCTTCTTAAACTGTAGAACACAGTGCTACCTGGGGTTGAGTAACTGAATGTGGGATTCATGAAATACTTCTCAGCAGTAAATGGCTTCTGAACGCACAATGACCAAAACTCAATTCATAATTAAATAGAAAATGAACCAGAGGTGTTTCTGAAAGTGTCTGCATTGTGACACTTTCCAGAAGCCTTGGTTCCGAACATACCATGTATGCACTTGGCAACATACACGCCTCACACCAGACTCCGAAAACACCTTGGCCACCATCAGTGATGACTGTACATTAGGAACTACAGTGTCTTCATATATACACAAAGGTTCTGCATAATTACAGAAAAACAAGGTTCTGGTATAATTACAGAAAGCAAAGATTTCTAATCTTTCCCAAATATCATTGCTCAGCATGCAAGAATTTAACTCCTGTATTTTTGGGTTGTATTTTGTTAGAATGTTTGGTTTTAAATTTTTCTGTTTGAGTTACTGACTTGATTTTCATTCAAAATCATTAAATGAATTTTGGCTAGGGATTAGGACAGAATTTCCAACAATTTCTGAAATGGCACTACATACACTACTGCCTTTTTGAAATGTGTATTTATGTGAAGCTGTGTTCTCAGTACTGACAGTTATGAAATCAAAATATTAGTCAACTCTGAAAAGCACTGAATATTCTCTATATTCTGCAGTATCAAATATTTAGCCAACATTTAATTCCTTATATTAAAAATGTGTCCATCTCATTAGTATGCAAATTTACTTCATATTTAATAAATGTGAGATTATATGCACACTGAACAGTTAAAAATTGATTTGGGATTTAGTACGAGTAACTAAATTATTTATTTGTATACCTGGTTTATATACCTATATACTCCAAATTACTTACAAAGTTCTAGGCCTTTTACCAGGTGGTTAGCAACTTGGGGCTTGCTCCTAGATTGCAAAATACTCAAAATACCTCCATGCCTATCCATGTTCAGTGCTGTCAAGAGAAAATTTATGATCAACTCCTTCATCTAGAGTGCTCACCCAGTCCCTCAACTCAGGGGATAGTGGCAGCAGATTGACTTTAGAGAAGGTGCTGAAAACTTAGACTACAAGGCATGAAACTCACTTTAGCTGTATGACAACTGCAGCTAACCCCAACTCCCCCAGGTAGTTTATGGAATGTGTGATTTGTGTATAAAGAAGACACTGTATTCTATGACATGTAATGGGTGCTTAATAAAAGCACTCGGTATACAACAAGCAACATCAATAAATTTTACATTTCTTTGTGCCTAGTGCTTCCCTCAGAGCCAGGCTGAGGGCAAGTTCTTTCTCCCTGAGACCTTATCTTCTGAAGGACTAACTAGCTAACAAGTAAACTAAGGAATAAATAAATAATGAATGAATGATTACAGAGTGTAGAAAAGCCCATGAAGGAGTACAATAAGAAGTAGCTCATTACCAAGGGAAAGAGGTGACTTACTTTTGCACTGACAAATGATAAGGATTGGGGTTTGGACAGTGATGTAACTCAGGCAGGAAATAACATGTCCGAAGGATATTTGCAAAAGCCCTGGGGCAGGTGAAGGTTTGGCTTTCAAAGAGGCGAGAGAAAAGTAACATGGCTCAAGTTCAATGAACAGCATATTTGGGGAATACAATTAACGATGAGCTATGGAAAGCAGGAAGCAATAGTAGGAGTCTGACCTTGGTACTAAGAGCAATAGAGAAGAGAGTTTTGAAAGATAAACATTTGTTCTCAGAAAGCTGGTGTTTCTTGAATGGCTATAATAGAGTGAAGGTTGAAAACATTTTAACCAGTTGAAAAGTTATCAATGTATGTAACCAGAAAAGATGGTGGTTTATATTAAAGTCAGAGAATTAGTCTCTTTAGACAGGTATGCCATATGTATTTTACCTTATGACTTATCATGGTATCCATGATACCACACCAAGTTTTTAGCCCCTAGTGCTCTCAACCACTCCAACTTTCATCCATTTGTTCACATTTCTTTTGCCTCTTCTTAGATCCAAAGCTCTTATGATAGTCAGGGTACCCATTCATTACCTATCTCATGTGTCAATTTTTATGTCTCTTCACTTCTACCCTAGGAAGAAACGTTACATTTGTGCCACAACAGTAGTAACCCAAATAAATAAATAGCAAGCCTCAAACAGAGTGATCTACAAGGACAATATTCCTCTGGGAGTTTCTATCACTCTAGAGAAATATTTATCAAAGTCTTCTGAAGTAGAGGTGTCCTTGGCATTCTTCATAAGTCTGCCCATACCAGTGTGTGCAAAATTCTATCTGGTTATCCGGTACAGAGAGAGTTTCTTTGCACATCTCATCATGGTCAGAGGTGAGCTTCTGGCTTGGGAACCATGGCTATCCATAATTAGCTCTAGTTAAACTGCCTCTGTTCATCCTGGCAGGCAGATCACCCACATCAATACTGCAGCCAGCTTAAGCTTGCTCTGGGGAGAGATTGTGTGTGACAGACTTTATCTTCAGGGCAAGCTGCCATTGGATGCTGTTGCAGAATCCATTCCTCTGCCCAGTTCAGCTGGAACTGTATGTGATGGATGAACTTTATGGGTGAATGTCAAAATAATAAGGACACTAATCATTTGCAATCACATGGTACCATTCATCCTGGGATATGAGAGACCCTCATTTGAGTTTATTAGTTATGACAGTGCCTCTCTGAGTCAGGTGTTATTATTCCCACTTTACAGATGAGGACACTGAGTAGTAGAGAAATTATGCAGGCTCCCCAAGGTCACTCCACAGGGAGAGAAAAATTTGTAGATCACCTCTAAGCCACATCAGCTACTGGTGCCTGTCAATTATTGTTTTCTTAATGTGTATTTTTAAGCAGAAGTCACATATCACCCAAGATATGGCCACCTTTCGATCAGAGAGAGTAAATCCGTTTACAGCAAAAGCAAGAGCTGCTGTTAAAATAAAATCAGGATGCTTCCCATTGTATCGAACATCCTCCATATTAGATGCCTTACTTTTCAAAGAAAATACTTGTTTACTTTCACTTTTGTGTATGCTTCTCTCTCTCTCTCTCTCTCTCTCTCTCTCTCTCTCTCTCTCTCTCTCTCTCTCTCTACATGTGTGAAGGTGCCTGGGGAGGTCAAAAGAGGGTATCAGATACCTTGTTACAAGCAGCTATAAGATGCCTGACGTAGGTGCGGAGAACCAAAAGAACATTAATTTCTGTGGAAGAACATTAATTTCTCTTAACCACTGAGCCATCATTCTAGCCCCTAGATGATTTCTTGCATGGGAAAATTCTGGTCTGAAACTTTTTGTAAGATACATTCATCTCAGAGTAGTTGCTGGTAATTCTTGACATAGGCAGCAAACATGTAGTGGAAACATTATTCAATATAAGAGAAAATTGTCTTGTTAAAAGAAAACAAAATGAAAAAGTAACTCATTACTTTTTATCTCAAAAGTGGGGAAGTTTCTGTTTAAACAATGGGAAAGTTCCTATCTTCATCCTTAATGAATATGAGTAAGGAAATTAGAAATTTTGAAATGGGAAAAACAAGTCCCCAGCAAGAAAATTTTAAAGCCCTTACTTTGGTCAGCGTGTGTTCACATTTCTGTTCTTCGTAGGATTACAGAGTTAATGGAAAGGTGAAGGGCAGAGAGCGCAAGCCTGAGACAGATGTGAAGAAAGGGAAATGTGTTTTCAAGGCCCTGCTGTGACCTTTTCTCCATTTGCTTTCTTATACTCTGGTAGCGTGTGTATCCAAAAAAAAAAGAAAAAAAAAATCTAGGGGTTTAGGAATAGGAAAACATTTTAACAGGTTTTTTTTTTTTTCTTTTTCTTTTTTGGTTTTTCAAGACAGGGTTTCTCTGTGTAGCTTTGCGCCTTTACTGGAACTCACTTGGTAGCCGAGGCTGGCCTCGAACTCACAGAGATCCACCTGGTCTGCCTCTTGAGTGCTGGGATTAAAGGTGTGCCCAGCCAGTTTTAAGGAAATATTTTTGATTTTTTTTCCCTAAATGCCCATATCCTGATCTGGGTCCACAGGATGTTACTCCTATTGTCAGATTATAGAAGAAGATGTATGAAACTGTATGTGAGTTGCTAGTGTGGCACTTAACCCTTGACAGATCCTCAAGGACAGGCAGATAAGTCTATTGGGTTGATTGGGAGCATCACTCAGTGCCCTACACTTCTTTGATATTCCCAACCCTCCTTGTCCACTTCCTTTAGTATGCCCTCTGTTGGTCCAAAGAAAGCTGACTCTCCCACAGGCTATAACCACTTGTTACTTTCCTATACCCATTGCTCTCATCTTACAATTCACCCCTGTCATGTGTCCCTGAACCACCAATTGACTAGCCGGAGCCCCGGAGTCTATCTCTGTTCAAGAAGATTATCATATCCCTTATGCCTTTCTCATCTCCCAAGACTATCACATGGAACAAATAAGATTGCATTGTAAATGGTAGCATGCAACAAATTTTAAGTTTCCCAACATTGCTATTATTATTTTTTAAGGCTTCACTGAAGGAAGAAGACTTATTTTAATTACTCACAGTAAGATATTAGAAACAAAGAGTAAATGCTTTACCCCTGCTAAGTAACATTGGTTCGTTTTAATGAAAGCTTTTAATGCCTTAATCCAAAATTGGAAATACTCGTGTAAAATTCAAGGCACAGGAAAGAACATGGAGGGGAAATTATTTGAATGAAGACACCTCTAAATTACCTTCTGTGAGTTTAATTTTCAAAAAAGGATCATCTTGTTCCATTTTTGCATGTTCCACAGTGTTCAAAGGTGAACTTGATGGAGTGAGTATAAAAGAAAAGTTGATCCCTTGGTCCCTTAGTATCCAGGCCTGTCTCTGCTTGCAATAACTGACAAAATTCTCCAAAATAACTTCCATGTAAGTCTGTCACTGCCTCATCTCCAAAGCTATGACAAGCTTTCTGCCACATGTATCTTCTGTCTGGGAAAGGATGCTGACCCTCTTCATTGATAGCAGAGTAGCTGTACTGAGCAGTGTAAAATATGCAAAGAGCAATCCTTCTCCACTCAATTGGAAATGCTACTGAGCAAAGGTCTTCTTTCACACAAAAATACTTCCTAGGTGTTTCAGAGGAAGCCCAATACACATTTAAAATCCAAGTGCCAAAAAGCTAATAAAATGATAAGATCTTGGCACTGATTTTCAGTTCTGTCAATGATGTGCTAAGTTATGCCAAATCATGCTCAGAAAGAACACTAGATTTTCCCTATAAATGGGACCAAAGGATCAGCTAAAGCAGTAGGGCTTAATTAATATTATTAATAATAGGAAGAGTATATTAATCCCACCAATCATCAAGCAGGTATAATATTGACCTTTCTGTCAAAGACAGATACCATGATAATATTTACTGCCCTCAGCATTTTGTTCTGCAGTAATGATCACAAAGTGATTAGCACAAAGGTTTTCCATGATACACTAATTTTCTTTATTTCTGTTGCACAAAAGAATGGTCACATACTATAATTGAAAAATGTTCAGGTAAACTCATAAGGAAAATGGAGGGAAAATAAACAATAACCTAGCTAAGAAGACTAATGCAAGGAATGATATCTGTATTAGTTTCTTTTCTTTTGCTGGGATAAAACATCGTGACAAAGGCAGCTTAGAGATGAAAGGGCATATTTGTGGCTTATGGTCAGAGGGAAAGAGGGATGATGGAGTAGAGGTAGCAGGTGGCAGAAGACTGGAGCAGCAGCTGAGAGCCACAAATAAGAAGCAGAGAGAGCACATTGGAAATGGTCGGAGGCTTTTGAAACCTCCAACCTGCCTTCAGTGGCATACTTCCTTCAGCAAGGCCTTATCTATTAATCCTTCTAAAAATGGCCACCAACTATAGACCAAATATTCAATTTTCCAAGACTTATGGGATATTTTCCATTCAAACTATATAGTTATTAATCACATCCATCCATCCATCCATCTACCATTCATCCAACCTCCTTCCTTTCTGCCAATCTATTATGTTTCTTTGTCTTGTTTTTCTTTTGTGAAACAGGGTCTGCGATGTAGCCCTGTTTGGTCTGGCACTCACAAAGATCTGTCTACCTCAGGCTTCCAAGTGCTGGGATTAAAAGAGTACATGACCACTGGGCGGTGGTGGTACACACCTTTAATCCCAGCCCTCGGGAGGCAGAGCCAGGTGTATGTCTGTGAGTTCAAGGCCAACCTGGTCTACAAAGCGAGTTCCAGGGAAGGCACAAAACTATACAGAGAAACCCTGTCTCAATGCGCCCCCCCCCCCGAAAAAAAAAAGTGCATGACTATACCCAGGCCAATCCATTTATCATAAATGACCTTTGTACTCTACTACCACCAGCATATATATTGAGGACAACTCTGTGATACTGCATCCAATATTCTCCAAAGAGGATGGGCACATCAAAGATAGTTTGGATCCAATAACTATCCTATATTCTCATATATTTCTCAAAATACAACAATAAAGGTTGTATGTATCAATAAATTAAGACAAAATGATGTCTTTTACTTCAAGGTCAATGCGCTAAGGAAGCAATATCAATCCTGTGTTAGCCTCTGTTACTATAATGAACTGGCCAAGCCACTTATGAAAAGGAAAGCTACATTTTTAGTTCATAATCTTGAAGCTTCCAGTCAATTATGTGTTAGTTCTATTGTTTTTGTCTGTGGCATGGCAACATATTTTGGGAAGAATAGATCCTGTAAGACCAAGGCTCTCCAGTGTCCCACTCTCTACCAGTAGTACTACCATAGGGTCCAAGCTTTTAATATATGGGACTAGGAGGCCTATTCAACACCCAAACTTAAGCAATTCTTCACCTACTAGAATGATCTTAGAGACTATGTTTTCCTAATAACATGTTTCCAATATGATGAAGACAAGACCACCCCATTTCATATAGAAGAGGAAGAACACATTATCATGGATGCAGCTACCAAATGTTCTGTTCATCTATCTAAGAATTCTGTCAGTTTTTCTGGTCAATATACATTCTGAGCAGTGACTTCACATTGACCTTTTGGAGTATGTGTCCTTACATATAAAACAGATCAGAGAAGATAGATCTCCTCTTTGCCATTTTTCAGTTCAATATAAATTCTTTGAGCATATTGAAAAAAAAAAACTAATTACTGGGACTAGATTAGATTCTTCTCACCTGTACAAAAGCTGTATTTTTCCAATCATTGATATTCTTGTAATTTTGATGGATGTCTCTTCTGTAGAGTTTCCCTCCATTGTCCCATAAATACATGTTTATGCATCGTTCTGGTTTTGCACAGGATTGTGATCTCCTATGGGGAAAGAATCATCTTTTTTGATCATTTTATCATCAGAACCTGGGACTGTGTCTAGCAATCAATAAAGTTTTGTTGTTGAAATGTAATTGTGAGTTGTGAAAAGAAATTTTGTAATAGCTCATCCGTCTCTCCTCTGCCACCATGAGGAAAAATTGCCATATAGTATGTGTTGGGGTGTTAGAGAATGGAAGTACATACAAAAGAGGAACGGGGGCTGAGGCAGAAGGCATGAAAATATAATTGAGAATACTGGCAAAGAGAATGGAGATGACTTAGTGATGCCAGAGGGAGCACAGGGAAGGCTTGAGGGAGTTAAGCCACATAACATGGTCCAAAAGGTCAGTTCAGAGCACAGGGGTCACCCCAAGCAGAACACATAATCACTTTTTGAAGCAGAAAATGAAAAGTGACTGTGAATTGAGAGTTCATAGATTGGATGATCGTGTATCCAATATTTGTGGGGTTTTATCTTTCCCTTTTAACCAGGGCCATGCATTGCTGGGATTGAGGGAGAACAAAAATTTGAGTTTTGAAGGCAGAGTCTCAACTCTCCAGATGTCTGGGCCTAGGAAGACATGACAGGGTGAATTGGTCAGGATGCTGGTGACAGTTTCAAACTTGTCTGACAAGTAGAACAAGACAGAATCATAGGCCCAGGTGCCAAGTAGAGAATTGGGCCTCTGGTATTGTCTCAACTAATGTAATCAGGGAAAGAAAACATTCTATTCAGTCCATCACTGCAAATATCTAATCAAGGTTAAGAATCTCAATAAAACAGCCACCTCTTCAGCATGGTCCTGAGAAAGTCATTTGTTCTTCTATTGGTAAGCAAGCTGGCTTTACCTGATGCCTCCAATCCATGAAAAATAAAGGCTGAACAACACTCCTAAGAGTCTCTACCTGCTGATCCTCTGTTGAATCTCCCCTTCATTAGGCCTATGTCAAACTAGACCAAGATGGTGTCTGCATTGATCTCTGTCCAGACTGAGTATTAAGTTGTAAAGTTACAAAACAAAGACAATAAACAAATAAAAATGAAATACTTAAAGACAACAAGAGAACAGAGTTTAGGAAGTGCTGATGTGCCGATACACACATCTATGCCCTGAACCCACAGGCAAAAGTGACAAATGAAGTTCAAGGTCAGAAGACAGTGGCAGTAGAGCAGATGAGAGGGAATCTACACTAGGGTAGGTTTATCTAGTTCAGTATTTCCCTTGATGATTTCAGCAGAGATGGGTCTTCCTAAATTTCCATCTCACTGGTAATGTGTATGTCTGAAGATGCATGAATTACAAGACTAAAGCAGGAGGATAATGAGTTTGAGGCCAGAGCAGGCTGCACAGTGAGAGGCCAGCTGAACAAGGAAGATTTTACCTCTCTCTATTAGTTGAAATACATGATGTCCTTTCTTAGCATTTGAGTTACAAAACCAATTCTACTTTTGAAATTTATTATTGGTTGGGAATTGTCAATCTTCTTTTCGTTTTGGCAATCTTCTATTCCTGAGAATTTCATATGTATATGCAATGAAATATGATCATATTCACCCCCACTTCCCCATCTGTCCTCCTCTATATCAGCCCAACACATCTCCCTCCCAATTTCATGTCATCTGTGTGTGTGTGTTTGAGAATTTCACACATGAGTACTGTAGCAATATCTTTTCTATTCCTCCTTCTTTCCCTTCCAACTCTTCCTATGCCCACTTCACTCCTTTGAATCTGTAGCCTCTTTGTTTAAAATTATTATTGATATACATACACACATGTACATGAATAAAAACTGCCAAGTCCCTTTAATGTTGCTTATTCATACACATGCACATACTCGCATGTACTCACAAATGTGTGTGTGTGTGTGTGTGTGTATCGTGATATTGTGTTCCCCAAAAGATTGTGCACCCTAATAAACTTATGTGGGATCAGAGAACAGAACAGCCACTAGACAGACATAGAAACCAAAAAAATGGTGGCACACACACCCTTAATCTAGCATTCCAAAGGCAGAGATCTGTCTGGAAGTGAGATCAGCTGAGGAATTGGCAAGGTAAGGTGGCTGTGGCTTGTTCTGTTTCTCTGATCTTTCAGTGTTCACTGCAATATTGCCTCCGGGTTTGGTTTTATTAATAAGACTTTTAAGACTCCTGCTATATGTGTGTGTGTGTGTGTGTGTGTGTGTGTGTGTGTGTGTGTGTGTGTGTGTGTAAGTGGCTGGCTACTTTGGATCAAAAAATTTATTTGTGGCTCAGACCTGGAAAAGACTGGTTCTTCATCTCTCACCAGCCATTAATTGCATTCATCTCTTAATCAGGGAAAAGGCCTTATGAAATTTCTCCCATCACATTGGCATAACAACTGATATTCATGGGTGCAGCTTTCTTGTCACATATTAGAAGACACCATCTTGCAGCAAACGTGCTGGTCTTCTGGCTCTTGTAATCTTTCTGCCCCCTCCTCTGTGATATCTCCTGATCCTTTGATGTAGGGATTTTTTTTTTAATTGAAAAAGCAACAATTTATTTTGAGTATTCTATGGTCAATTGTTCTCTGAATTTTGACCAGTTATGCCTTTTTGTGTTGGCATTTGTTTGCTGCAAAAAGGAGCTTCCTTGGTGAGGGCTGAGAACTATGCTTATCTATGGTTATAAGGAGAAGTATTCACCATGCAGTTAGAAAGTATACTAGTTTAGGAGAATGAGAGGAGTAGCCTCTCCTTTAGGGAATATGACATTACCAGCCATAGTTAGTTGGCTAAATGTATGGTACTAGGTAGGCATGAATCCCTTCCTGTTGGCTGAGCCTTTAGTTAAATTGAATGGCTCTTGGTTACCACCAAAATGTAAGTGCCACTGTTGCCTGTTTGTGGACATGGTGTCATGGTGTTCATTGTTGTAATCCACAGGCCTTACAATCTGAGTGGGACTATTGTTTCTTTTCTCTCTTGAAAACTTCCATAGCACCCTTGTATACTTTGAGAGTAACAAGGGAGGAGAATTCCAAGTCTGTTACAACTCAACTCCTTCAAGCCCTGTGTCTGAAGTATGTGCTGTCTCCAATAATAACACCTTACCTTCAAGTTAAAGAAGGCAACCAAAAGCAAAGAGAAGCTCATATTGTTTTTGAAGTCCCTAGGATTTCCCTGTCCATCATCTCCAAAAGAAATTTCCCATGTCTATCACTAGACTTTTTGTTATATGACTTTTAGAGGAAGTATATCACCTAAGGCCTAGCTCTCACAGTATCTAAAGGTGCTTTGCAATCTTCCAAGGAAGGAAAAGCAAGCAATAATCCAACCTGGCTATAAAGCCTACAAACAATAACAATGGCCAGCACAGAAAGATATCTTCAAAGGGGCAATAGTGGCACTTATATATTGGGTGTAACCTTCAGTTCCCTAATTGGACTTAAGGCCTACTCTATTGGAGTTCATTCTGGGTATTATAAACCTAGCGAACTAACTGACTGTTAAGGGCACAGGCCCTAGAAAAGAACCTGTATGTCAGTTTCCTAAACTAGCATAATTTCTAACTTCATTTTAAAGACTTATTCTTCTACCCACAATTAAATGTAGCTCTCACCCCTCCTCAAATAAGTTTCTTTTTTTTTTTTTTGTAACAGAGAGACCATGACAGAAATCCCAAATTCATAAGAACACAGAGAACAATTGAGCATGAGGTATCCAATATCAACATCTACAATACAACTCCTGCACTTAAAGCTCAGGGAACATCATGAAAGAGCAGATAGAAAGATTGTAAGAGCCACGAGACCAGGAAGTCTGCTCTATATGACAGTGAAGCTGTACCAGCGAAACTGCAAAAATATGATTACCTACATAAGACCTGAATACTGACAATACCAGTTGACATCCCCATGTGAACAAGGAAAAATCTCACAAGGTCCCACCACTAGGCAAAGAAGACCCCTTGGCAATTATTGGTTGCTGAGAGAGGGAGACACAATCTTTTTCAGGCATAAGCCCTTTATGGGTTATCCAGTTCCAAGCAGTCAACCTTAAACAGATATATGAAGGAGCAATAAAAAAAAATAGACTTACAGGTTTTCTATGTCTCTTTTGGGGACACATTATTACCTCAAGTCACATAACTATTGAAGCTAAACACACACACCAAACACACAATGTATGCATTTTTAAGTAAGCACAAACATATGTTTCCCTATGGCCTGTTCAAATATCCTTAATATCATTTATTCTTTATCCCCTCTTCTCTTTCTGTATTACTCTACCTCCCCTTCCCCAGTTAAAATTCTCCATTTTACCTATTTTCCCTTCATCGCACCTGTGTCCTACTACCTACTTTCTTTTCTCCACCCCTCTCTCCCAATGAGTGTCTTTTTGTTTGGTTACGCCAAGTTCTGTATTTACTTCTAAAGTATGCAGTCATACCCCCTGAAAGGGACTGATCGCACAGTCTTATTTGCCTTTAAATTTTAGAAAGCTGACAGCTTACACTTCTCTGTGAGTCATCCAGCAGGAACTGTCTAGGTGTTATCTGATCTCTCTCTTTCATGTGATCTAACAGAAGCTTCCAGAACCTCTTAGCCTTCTTCATCTCTCTCAAACAACCATTCTCAGTCCAGAATTCCCCCTTTGATGAAGCTGGCTCAGTGAGCTGTCTTGTCCCAAAGTACTAGTTTGTGGAGTCTCATGTTCTTTGTTACCTTTCTTAAATGGAGAGATTCCTAGGATATTGGTAGATCACACCTCTGGCTATGTCTGCTAGAGTGCTTTCAGAGACACTGAAGTAAGTAGGGAAGGAACACATGCCCTAAATGTGGCCAAACCAGGGAAAATGAGGAAGGGGGAAGCCTGCTAGCAAAGGCATATCTCTCCTTTCTGTCCTCCAAGAGTTGGACAACTTCTTCTCCCACACAGTTATGTAGAGAGCTGCGTGCAGCCGCAGCCGAGCCTTAAAGATGGTGCCGGCTTCCACCCTCCACCTTCCCAATGGTGAGTGCTCTCAGTGATAAACAACTCCTTATTTGGCTAAGGCTGAGAATCTGGGCCCATCGGTGTTGCCCATGTGGCGTGCTAGGGTTGGCTGCCCAGAGGCTATATAAGGAGTGAGCAGGTTTCCCCAGGAGAGAAGAAGACTGTTCCTGAATAAACTGCTGAAAGAAGAGCTCGGTGTTGCATTTTCCTTGCTGGTCGAGGCGGTCGTGACACAGTTATGTCACTATGGTGCTCAGTCCCCACCAAAGACTCTGACTTTTGAAACCTGTGAGCCAAAACAAGCCCATCCACCTTGACATGTTTTCTCTTAGATGTTTGCTACCATAACACAAAGTTACTGACATATGAACTTTCAATTTTTCTTTGCTAGCTGATTTCCAGCTTCAAAGTCTGATTGCTATTGTCATTTGAAATTGCTAATTTTATAGTGAGTAAGCCTTTAGTCTATTCTTCCATTTGTTTAATCAAATTTAATAGTATAAGCAACTTTTTAGGTTTAATTTGGGAAAAAAAATATCCAGCCAACAGGATCTTGATTTCTCCTGTTATTCAACCATTTACTGTATGTTTGGTATTTGTGTGGGGCTTTGGGGGTGTGATTCAATGATTGGCTTGTGCTGTCATGATCCATTCTGAGGTAGAGGTTTAATTCCAAACCATCAAACTAGAATTTATTAGCAGATAACAAAGGATTCACGATGGAAGAAAAAAATAGGAGACACTTCTTATATGTTTGTTTAAACACTATCAAACAGCATAAAGAAGAAAATTGTACAAATTAAAACTATGATTCCATTAGTCTTCCAACAATGTTTTGTGTTATTGCTCTAGGAACACCCAAGAAATAGTCATTTGGCCATTTGGATGACTATTACATATTAAGAGCAGGAATTCATCCTTCTGTTCCTGTTCTAGAGAGTAAGAAAAATAACTAAGCAGTATAGTATACTTCTGGAAGGGCTGGATAAGAGGACAAATGGAAGGTGGAAGATTCAATTTCAAAGCTAGCTCACCACACAGCTTTGGTAGAACTTATGAAGTAGTGATCCACATTGGAAATGGTTTGGGATATTGTTTCCTTCAAGTTTCCATTTCTGCTTCCCTATTTTGGTGAAAGATTCACTGTGTTTCAATGGCATAGGGTTGCCTGGCTGAAGATTACAGGAGCCAGATTCCTCTGAATCTTAGTGTTGGAGGCAAGTATGGGTTCAGGATTCTGTATCTTTTAAGCCAGAACATGAGCTCCACGGCATTCTGTCCTTGTTCTTATTGCCTTGGATGTTGGAGTAATCCTCTGGCTCCATTCTCAGGCCTGCCAGCTATTGCAGTAGTCATGCCACCCCTACAGTTCGGTGAATTTCTTTCCTGTGCTTCTGCTCTCTTGCAATGACTCCACTCCCATTGCTACTAATTCTGCTCCTACTATAGAGCGAAGGATGGGAGCATCCAGGACCTCTAAAACCAAGACCTCTATAACTCTACACTTGACAGTGTAAAAAAAAAATTAGCTCTTTTTCTAGGCCTGTTGTAGGAACTAGAGTCTTAATGACCATAGAATCCTCATGAAGTACTCTTTCCTTAAAGGGTAGCTATGTCTGCATCTGGTTTCTCTGTTTCTGTTAGTCTCTGCTGGTGTGGCTTATATTGGTCTAACCTGTATCTGCACAAGCTCTGCTAAAATGGGTGGTGAGGTTCTTAGTTCCCAATTATACTCCGTTTATTAAGGGTTGCTTAGCCCCATACTTAGAGCCTGTTCCATCATTCTGCACTACAAATTAGCTGAGAGACTGCCAGATCTTTAACATTTTTCTTAATAATGCCTTCATCAAAACATCTCTCTTTTCTTACTTTTTACCCTAAGCAGTCAGAAACATCTAGCCCCCTTTTTAATATATTCCTTAGAAAACTTAGAAGACTATGCAACTTCATTATTTGTGTTCTGTACATTCTACAACAAACCAGAACGGAACAATTGGTTTAAATTCTTCCTTGTTGTACAATAAGGCTTGTATTTTCTGTATAGTCTAATAAAATGTTCATGATTTCTGCCAGAATCTTGTCAGAACCATCCTTAATGTCTACATTTCTACTGATATCTTATGCAAAATTATGTGTGTGTTATAAGAAAATGGAGATTTTATGTGTGTGGGGTGTTTTAATCTTATCTGATCACTCTGGTAGTGCAGAAGTATCAGGTTCCATTATGAACCTCAAAACTCATTTAGCCCCTGAAAGAGTTACCAAGGTACTAAGGCATCAACAAATTTTTATTTGTGAAGGAAGTACTCAGTTATCAATACTAGGGCACTCCCCCAAAATAGACCCTCTAATTACCAGTAAACACTTATAGTAACTTCAGTGTGAGGGGATACTGATGCCAGGAGGCTGGATGAGAAGAGGAGAGGAGATTCGAGGAGAGGGAGGAGAGGAGAAGAGGAGAGGAAGAAGAGAAGAGAAGAGAAGAGAAGAGAAGAGAAGAGAAGAGAAGAGAAGAGAAGAGAAGAGAAGAGAAGAGAAGAAGCATGGTTTCACATAATTATTGAAAGCCTGTGATGTACATGAAACTTACAGTGTTCTTGAAAGTCAACCAGCCAATAGTAGGGTGCCAGTCTGATGTTGAAGTCAGAACAAAAAAAGGCAATAACAGGAAATCATAGGCCCACTTCAAGCAGTAATACTGAAAGAGTATGTCCATCTTTCTTTCCTCCTCTTGTTCAATGTGGCTTTTCCATGAGTTGGATGGCATCCGTCCACAGTACAGAGGGCCATCTTATTTATTTGCTTTATGAATTTAGACAATAATATTTTCTAGAAATACTCTTATAAACATACCCACAGACAGCAGTTAGCTAGATCCTCAGCATTGCATGGCCTGAGAAGGTTGGCATATAAACATAAACATCCATTCCTGTAATCTACAAATCTCTCTCTAGTCTATCTCTCTTAGCTTCAGAGACTTTTCCTGCCTGAGTTAGGGGGTGGAGCAAACTTTCTCAAGGAACTTACTCCATTTCTCTTCCATATTATGCTAACATTGTTCTGCTTGTTATTATATTAGAAACAACATGTTCAGACTTCTCAGCTATTTGTTCATGTGTCTGGAGTGTGTGTGTGTGTGTGTGTGTGTGTGTGTGTGTGTATGTGTATGTGTGTAAATGTGTACATATAAGTGCTTGGAAAAGATGAATGGATCAGAAAAGCATGCAACTTAAGAAAGCATTTGAAGATCATTCCCCATTTCAGCCTTTGTGGTTTTCATGATGCAATATCTAAGAAAATGCAGAAAGAGACAAGAGTGCATAATAAACTAAGAAAGTAAGATTGACAACTAATCTACTGCCAAAATCTTAGAGGAATTTCCTCTAATTACAATATTCATAGAGTGGAAAAGAGAAACACAATTGTCAGCTGACATTAGCACATAACTTGTCACTTGCAGGAGATCAAAACTGCCAATGTGAGGGACAGAGCAGAAAGCAGACCTCCACATTTCCTATGATTTGGATTGGAAATGCAAAATTCATGACAGGTAGCAGGCATAGGATGGCTGTTGAGCCAGAGCTGCATTAGACAGACAGAACATAAGCACTAATTCCAAAGCATCTGTGTGTGTGTGTGTGTGTGTGTGTGTGTGTGTGTGTGTGTGCGCATGCAGTGTGTTTGTGTGAGTGTGTGTGTGCAGTGTGTGTATGTGTGTGAGTGTGTGTGTGTGTGAGTGTGTGCAGTGTGTGTGTGTGTGTGTGTGTGTGTGTGTATGTGTGTGTGTGTGTATGCATGTACCAGTGCATCTTTGCAAAAATGCATTGGAAATGAAAAAGATCACACACATGTATCCATGTGTATGCATGTATGTATGTACACTTTACCCAATTTTAACTGTTCATTCTAAATACATTAAGAGATAATTTTGGAGAATGTTTTACACCTGAGGGCAGTGGAGTTTTATGGCTGCATATTTATATTTTGGGTAAAACCTCAATAATAATTGACATTATTGATTTAGAAAAGAAAAACAACTCACTACTTTCAATGACCCACAGATAAATTTTTTTCAGGTCATAATTATAGCAAACATTTACTGTAAACAGTGAAAATAGAGAACTTGCTGGCAGTCATGCTGTTTGAATTCTAAATTTCCTCCTACGTTTTACAAGCCATGTAACCCTAATGATTAACTTAGTATAAAACTGTCAATAATTTCACCTGCAATACACAAATAAATATAGTCAGTCTAGAGGTGGTGACACATACCCATAATCCTAATTTAACTTGAAACAAGAAGACTGTGAGTTTCAGTTTGAGGCTAGCTAAGTAGCTAGACCTGGATCAAACATGTTTTTAGAATTAGAGAAGTTCTGTATGATGCTGTGTGTAAAGCACTTCAGTCTGCTATAAGTTTGATATTAATATCAAATCTATATGTTTGATAGAGAATTAAAAAGCAATTAAGACTTAGAAAGCAAACACTTAATAAGTTACAACGGGAACCAGAATTTGGAGCTCTTTTTTGCTTTGTAATCTCAAAAATATATAATATCTACAGTCTCTGAATAAGGAGATGAAAGATGAGATTATATGAAAATAAGTTGAGATAAGAAGTGAGGGGCCTGAGAGGCAGGTAAAAGCAAAAATAGGTTGGCACGATAAAGATTGGAAGGAGATTAAAATTGCAATAAAAGAATAGAAATCTGCATTGAAAGCAATAAAGGGCAACATTAAGGCTGTAGAAATAATGATGATGAGTTTAAACCCTGGGATCGGTAGGAGAGATGCAGAATGAAGAAGAGAATCTTACAGACACGTGTATTGGTGACAAGGATGAAGGGCCGCCAGAAGGAGAGGTCAGATATGAATATACTCGGCTCTTACAAAGGCACACAGTGACAAGAAAAGGGACTAGTAAATATAGGTTTGAGAATGCATACTGTATGTATGCAATGAGGAAGTGTTTGCAATAAAAGGGATTATTAGTGTGAGAAATGTATATGACTGGCATTTGAATTTTCAATGTGTTTGTGGTAAGGACTCCTGCTCACTAGATGAATAAAATGTGCACTTTGAGGAAAAAATGGAGAAATTCAGAAAAAAAGAAAATATTTTTGAAATTGTCCATATTCTATTGCCTAGAAATACCATTAATTATACTATTAATTAAATACTGTGTATCTTTTGAGACTGAACATGAATAGTAATGAGATCATGCAAACATAGGAAATACTGATGAAATTTAATAGTGAATGACTAGTCCATAATATTACTTAAATATTTTCCACTCAAAAGCAAGATTTAGAGCTGGTAATATGTTTAGTGGCAGCATAAACACTTATCATATGCAAGATGCTGGGTCTGATACAAAACAAACAAACCACAAACACAGGTATCATCAGTTGTGATGCAGAGAAATCTAGGAGCAAAGTACATTGACCATTTGAAAATTTCGAATAATTTCAGAAATTTATGAAAAATGAAAAAAAAATGTTTACATCACATCAATTCTTAATAACTCAAAAGCAAACTCTGCTGCCATTTGAAGAAACTTCTTGAAGATATCTTCCTATGCAACTAGAAATCAATACAAACAGGATAAGAATTGGTCAAAGGTAAATATAGAAACAAATTGATATAGAAATCTATTCAGTGAATCTTTTCATAAAAAATATCTTCATATATTCAAGGCTACTTCAACAACTTTAAAATTTAAAGTATTGTATATATTCCATGCCAAATAATATAGATTTATTTGATCACTTTTATGACATTAAGTTATTATGTCTTGATTTATTTACTCATGTCCTAGTCATGCAAACATGCTTATTTATTTGGTAGAAGTCCCAAACTCGGTTTTCTCATATTTGTAATGTAGATATATAATATTTCACTTAGATTAAATGGATATGTTAAATGGATAAGCTGAGAACACATATACAAAACACAGAAAAGTGTTGAAAACACTATGAGAGCTACATAAGTACCTGACATTCTCATTTGGACTATACTTTTTCTTTTCAACAACAACAACAACAACAAAATGACTATCTGAAGAGAATGAGTATTAATTTTATAAATTGTGCCTTTTCTGTTTCTCAGCAGTATGAGAATGAAGGACTGAAAAATGTCATCTTTAAGCACAGAAACAGTTGACTTGAGCTAGCTGGAGTTCACAGACTCTGAACCAATAGCTAGGGAGTCTTCATGGGACCAACCTAGGGGCCCTCTGCATGTGCATGACAGTTGTGTAGCTTGGTCTCTTTGTAAGACTCCTAGCAGTTTGATCAGGACCTGTCCCTAGTGTTTAGCTCTGGCTTTGGGGAACCCCATGCTGGATTACCTTGCCCAACCTTGATGCAAGGGGCATAGCTTATTCCTCCCTCAACTTGATATACCATGCTTTGTTGACTTCCATGGGAGGCCTGCCCCTTTCTGAGTGGAGGAGGAGGGGATGGGGTAGAGGGATAGAGGGAGGAGCTAGGGGGAGGGAACAGGAAGAGATGAGGGAGGGAAAACTGTGGTTGGTATATAAAATAAATGAAAAATTCAATAAAAAAAGAAAGAAAAAAAACTAGAATTTAAAATTAGACAATAAGCTAACTAAGACTTGAGGAGAAGATTAAACAAAAGAGAAAGAAGAAAACAGTGACAATCTCACGTACATTTAAGACATAACTTAGCACTGTCACAGGAGTGTGTTACATTGTTGGCAAATACTGGGGTGTAGTGCTGTGACAGAGGCTAGGAGATAAGAGAGTGTCTTTAAGACAACAGCAGGAAACCAAGTGCTGAAATCCATAGTGCTGTACACTCCTCTCTGGAATGCACAATGGTACTAATTGTTTGCATAGTCTGCATGGTGGTTTTTTTTTTCTCACAATTGTTTTCCCATGCTGAAATTGTCAAAGTAAAGAACCAAATCTTCATCTTTTTTTCTTCCCTTTTTTAAAAATTAAAATTAGGTTTTTTTCATATGATATATTCTTATCTTGGCTTCCCCACCCCCAGCTCCTCCCAGCACACTCACCACCTCCACACTTACCCAAATCCACACATTTTCTGCTCTCTTTCATTAGAAAATAACAGACAATTAGAGAAAAACAAGCAAAGCAGAATAGAACAAAACAAAGAGAAAAAAAACAAACAGGAAAAAAGTACAAGAAACATACAGATATAGACACACACATACACACACATACACACACACACATACACACACACACACACACACACACACACACACACACACATAGATGTATATACTGAAATTCCACAAAAACACAAAATTGGAAACCATAATACATATTAAAAAAAAAAAAAAAGACCAGTGAGTTTTATAAAATGAACAGAAAAAGCATTATGCGACAAAAATCCCTCCCCAAATACCATTTCCTTTGGTTTTTGGTAGACCATTGCTAGGAATGGGGCCTGTTCTTAAGCATGGCTTGTGCCCCTACTGAGACTCCATTGATGAAAATGAGTCTTTCTTTTGTCCCTGGTTGTTAACTGGAGATAGCTTTTGGGTTAGGAATGAGGGCTTATGTCTCCTTCCCTTCTCAGCACTGGGATCCCATGTGGCTTAGACTTGTGCAGGCCTTGTTCATGCTGCCACAGTCTCTGTGAGTTCCTATGCACAAGGTCCAATTGTGGGTCTCTGTATGTGTCCCCATCTATTGCATGAGAAAGTTTCTCTGATGATGGCTGAGCAAGGCACTCAACTATGAGTACACCAGAATGTCATTAGGAATAATTGTATTGCTATGTTTCATTAGTAAAAAACAGTAGCATTTGGTTTTTCCTTTAGGACCACGTCCATCTAGTCTTTTGTTTTTGAACACCAGAGTAGTGCCAGGTGTGGATTTCATCCGGGGCTTAAATCTAATCAGATAATGGTTGGTTATTCCCAAAGTTGCGCCACTTTTGCACCAGTGTGTCATGCAGGGAGCTCACCACTGTAGATCAAAGGGTCTGTGGCTAAGCTAGTATTTACCTTTCTCCTCTGGTAGTGTGCAGAGTACCTCCCAGTATCCCGAGCACTAGTCAGTAAGACTGAAGGCTCTAGATAAGCACCAGCTTGACTTTTCCGTGTTCACTGAGTTATGTCGGTATGCTATTCAGCAATACAGCCTTACCTTCAGTTTGTGAACTGGTAACAGTCTGGCTTTCTGGGTGGTTTTCATGGGGCACATTTGGACAACAACTCAATTAAATGTAACCCATTTCTGGCACTGAAGGTTTCTGTTGGTAGAAAGAGATCTCCTTAGGACTTTGTCTCCCCCATTATTTGGTGATTCTATTGATAAATTTTCTTTATTTCTTATTCATAGATTTTTCATCTGTTTGCTTAAGTTTATTTTATTAACATGGTCTTTTGTTTTAAATATGTATCTTTCATATATTTTCACATATGTAAGACAGAATGAAACAAAAACAAATTACCCGACATGATCTTACTGGTAGAAATATGCAGATTCTCAGTAGGGAAATGAGTTAATACAGCTACAGTGGAAAACAAAATAGATCTGCCATATAACACAACAATCTCACTTCCAGGTGCACATTCTTATGAAGATGAAAATGAAATCAACATACCAAAGAGATGTCTGCTACCTGAATTTATTTCAGCACTATTTACAATAGCACCTCATACTACAAGTCTATAGCACCTCTAAATCGCTTATTCTGAAGAAAGCTGTAATTGATATCATCAACACAGATCCAGAGTAAACTATAAGAGACATGTCTTATTTGAGCCAGCTTGATTTTGTGTATGACACTGGTCTGGAAACTAGATACACAACATCAAAGAGGCCAGCCAAGATCCTGACTATCAGTGAACTTATAGCGTCAATGAAGAAAAGGCAACAACACCTATGGAAGGATGCAAGACACAATAAAATAAATTAAAACAAAACTTTAATATATACTCATACTTCAGATTCATAAACAGTAAAAGACCCCATTTAAAAGTAAAATACCACCTTTGTCTATCAAATTGGAGTGAAAAAATAATAAAGTGACCTTTCATTTAAGCAAAGAAACAACCAGAGAGAGAGAGAGAGAGAGAGAGAGAGAGAGAAAGGTTCAGATGAGTGATGGTCCCCTCACACAATGAAAGATTATGCAGTCTTTTCCTCTCATGGAACATGAGATTAAGTAGTCACAGGATTCTACCCTCTGGGCATATCAATAGTAGCATTATGAATTGGATATCATTTCAGCACATTGAAGGCTGAAACAAGAAATAGATCTTCTCAGCCACCATGAGTCACCTGATCCTATTTGTGAGGCTCTTGAACATTAAATGGCTCTTTGAAAATAGTCTTTTTATACCTTAAGTACAGCTCAAATCAGAAACATATATATTTTGCAGCTATTTGAATCACAAAATGATTGAGTTTTTGTCAGTTTAAGAGGGATTATCAACTCTGCATATCGTATCTTGGAAATGCCGGTAGGCTTTCCCTTTCACAGGATTTTGACTGGGAGAAACACACTGTGTTGTCTGATACAAGTCAGTTTTGACCCATGCATTACCTTGTAAATTTCTACATTCTCTTTACATATTTTAGTTACCTATAAATAAGAATTTTAAAAAAGTAGTTGTAATATATTGAATGTGCTCAGAATCATAAAATGGACAAATGTGTTTATCTCACATGGTTGGGAATGTAAAAATGAGTTCCAATTTCTACTTCTTTTTACTTTCTTTGCTTTATTGTACTTCTATATACTAGAAGGCTTAGGTAGGAAAGTAAATGCTGAAGAATCAAGAGAGCATGGGGGAATAGGGTATGGCTTTTTAAGCTTAGCAAAGAATGGAAGACCTAATTCCAGTCCCTGTAACCACAGAGGCCACATATTACCCAAGATGTAGTTCAAACTAGTTCACAGAATCATCCAGTAATAAAAAAAGTCCCTAGCAGTAAGAGGAGTGCCAGGCAAATATAAAGAGGCAGAGACACTTTTCAGCTCAGACCATCTGGGTAACCTAAGATCACAGTAAAGTTTACATAAAAACCCCAACCTGTCATTCAAATAGTCTGAAACTGAGTTAAGAATGCTAAAACTTATCCACATAAAGTGGAACTAAGGCCACTAGTGAGATAGACTACAATTATACTTGATAATATTTTAATTAATCTGTAATTTGATACATTCTTTGGAAAGGGAAATGACTTATGAAATAATAAAATTTTCTAACAAATTGAAATGAACATTTTTAAGGATCTATTCTTATTTTTTAAATGTGCATATGCTTATATGTGTGTTTGTGTGTTGAAGGGGTACATATGAGTGCAGTACCCATGACAGCCAGGAAAGGAGGTGGATCTCCTGGAGCTGGTGAAAAGTTGTGAGCTTCCCAGTGAGGATGTGGGTACTGGGAATCAAACTTGGGTCCTTGCAAGAGCAGTATGTACTCTTAAATGATAAGTCATCTCTCTAGCTCCATGTATTTTTTAAACTACATCAATTAGCTTAACCCATTTAGGCAGTAATAACAAAACATGATAAACTAGGCAGATTTCAAGGAAAAGAAAAATTTTCTGGCACTTCTGAAGCTGTGGAGTCCAAGATTAGGGTACTTTCATGAAGGCAGAAACCTCACTCAGGAAGTCTTTGCACTCATCATCTATGACCTTGCAACGTTCCACCTCAATCACAGTATTGGTTATCCTTAAGCTTATGAATTTGGGGGAAGCACTAACATTCAGACCATAGCACAGGATTTTAGAAGCAAAGTACAAAAAAACAATAGTAAAAGTGGGATGCACAGTGAATAAAACAATCAAGTTATGAATCTGGATATCTGAAACTCCTTGTCAGGGGTAAGAAGAGTTTCCCAGGAATGGTGGCGCAGGTCAATAATCAGAGCACCTGTGGGGAAGGGGATAAGGCATGAGAATTCTTAGTTTGTGAATTATGTAGGCTATATACTCAGACCCTAATCAGAAGGACAATAAAAGCAGCCACCACCACCACCACCGCAACAACAACAAAAATAAAACAGAAACAGAAACATGATTTAGAAGAATAAAATGGTGGATTCTCCTATGGCAGCATTTCCCCCCCCCAAGCTGAGAGGCTTTTATTGCTCTGAAAACTACTTAACTACTTCTGACCTAGCGCTCATCATAACGCCATGAACACAATTTATAGCTGATGAATGCCGCTTCTTTCCTCTGTCTTTTGACACTTGCCCTGTCCTGTGGCATTTAAAAGGCCAGGAGCTAGTGATTAGACCCTCTCATCATGTTTGTCAAATTGTCCTAACTACAGAGGCCAACTCCTATGTCTTCCTTAGGTCCTGACTGCCGGAGCTTTGACAACACAGTGGGATGTCAAGTTTGGCTAGACACTTTCCAAAATTTCACACTCATCTAAACTTTCATCTGAATGTACAATTCTCTACCTCAATCTCAGACAATTTACTCTGAAAAAAATCTGGAAGAAAAATCAAGGCTACTGGGATGTTTCTTTGTGCAGAACATAGAAGTCCATTTCATTTGAAATTACCAGTAGTAAGACTCAACTGGTTCAGTGTTAACTACCAAGAGAGATCCTGTTCCAAGCTGGAAACCTAATTGTACAAAAAAGCACAGAGAAGCACTTTCTGCTGGAATCTAGAAAGTTGGCAATCCAGATTTAGTGGAACACAGGAATATGTCCAGGACACAAGAAATTAACATGACTAGTGACAAGGAAGGATATTTTAAAATGCCATGGCCTTTAGTCAATTGGAGTACAGAATGGCTTGAGGACCAGGAACACACCACTTAAAACATACAAGTCAGAAAATGAAGTAAAGTTCTTGACTCCTCTGGCTCCTACAATCCTTTCTCCTCCTCTTCTTCAGGATTCCACAAACTCTGCCTAATGTTTGGCTGTGGGTCTGCATCTGTAGGATTCAGAGGGGTCAAGGACACCAAAGAAAACTCACAGAATCAACTAACCTAGGGTCATAGGGGCTCATAGAGACTGAACTGACAACCAGGGAGCCTGCATTGGACTGACCTTGGCACTCTGCTTGTATGTTACAAATATGTAGTTTGGTCCTCTTGTGGGACACAATGGGAGCAGGGGCTGTCTTTAACAATAGCAAAATCACTGGAATAAAAATTAATGAAAAGGAATCATCATCAATTATTATCAATTTATCACAAATTATTATTATGTGCCAATTTTATGCAAATTATGTAATTCATTTATTCATTCAACAATTATTTTTCAAACACCTACCACTTCATTATGTACCAGGGATGTCAAGGTTAAAAAAAAAGTCTATGACTTTAAATAGTTTACAACATGAGAGATGAGAAGTAAAATAATAGACAGGAAATATATTAGATATAACTTGCTATGAAGACAAGTAAAGAAAGAATAAGGTCTGAAGAATGTGAAAAACAATTTTATAATATAATAACTTTACATCAATATGCAGAAAAAATTAATTAATTCAATGCAAAGCCATTTTAAATGTACCAAACCCCATTTCAAGCTAAAGACATGATTACATGATTATGATGACATTTGAATTCAAGTGACTTTAAAACACAGACTCTTGAGCACACATCTGTAGTATTAACAGTTAAAGGCAGTAAGACTGAAACATATTTAATAATCTTCCCAGGGCAAAAGTGATTTTTTATAAATTATTATATGTAGGTTATAGGGAAATGGAAGTTAAGTAATTTCATGAAGGTAATCTTACAAAAAAATCAAGTTTTTGAGAATAAGTGAATAAATAAGAATTTACATATTTTTAAATCTTTGCAATACAAATCTGAATTGGAAATACCTTATGTAATTGTATTTGCTAATACAAAATATATATTTCCTGGCCTGAAAGCAATGTGCCTGACTATCCTCAGTTTGGATCCCAATATTGTTCATCAATGGTATTAGGACACTGGACAGATAAAGATCAGACATTGTGTGTGTGTGTGTGTGTGTGTGTGTGTGTGTGTGTGTGTGTGTGTACACAAACAATAAAGAAAACTAATGAAGGCAAATGTGCCATTAAAATGTTCTACAATGTACAAAGCATTTCAATTTAATATTTTAAAAAAATCACTATTTTTCCCCAAATTCCCACCCAGCATTACTTGCTTATAGCATTGATCTATTATATTCAGCCAAGAACTCTGTTAATGTGGAATGATACATATTATATTCACAATCCACCCATGTATGTATATCTATATATTCATATGTACATTTGTATATGCATATACATATATAGTTCTTCAGATTGAATTTCTAGAACATATTAACCCCTTGAAATCTACCAGTCCACATACAGACTAGAGGTATTTATGTATAAGATTTTATTTCACTGCTGAATTACTGAAGTGCAAATAATAATCCATAACAGTGGCATCAAAATACACAAAATACACACCTTCTTGCCACAATGACTTCACAAAGCAAATTGTAAAATCTTAGGAGATCCAAGGATTCTAGAATGGAATGCAGAATGTGGCATAACACAATCTGTAGTAGCATTCTAAACAAACATCATTAAAGGGGTAGGAAGTGGGGGAGATGCTAATCTAAGTAACTGGAAGTGAGCACAGACTGTAAGACTAAAGGCAAAAGAAACTAGACATAAGTACTGTACTCTAGTTGATGAAGCTGTGTCTCCTGGGCTTAGAGGTTAATAACTCGGATACGTCTGTATATGTACACAGTAATTGAAATGTTAAACGTTGGCAGATGGTAGGAGCCAGATTTCTCACTGTTGGAGAAGAGGATGGAGATAAGCAAGTGAAAAAGTCTCGAATGATCTAAATTGCAAGGAATTAGGTTTACAGACATCAGTATGAATTTATGTAATGCAATATAGATACATGTTGTTGCTCATAAAATATATACAGATACCTATGCATGCACATGTTAGTTTGTATGGTCACATATTGCTAGGTAGTTAAGGTGAGATGACCAATGACAAGATACCAACAGCAAGGAGTTCATCCAGAGACAAGACCTTGATTTCTAACACTATTATCCATTGAATGGAACCAGGTTTCCTTGAGGAAATGCCCGATTTTAAATTTGGGGCTGGGGCCGTGCGGTGGTGGCACACACCTTTAATCCCAGCACTCAGGAGACAGAGGCAGGTGGATCGCTGTGAGTTTGAGGCCAGCCTGGTCTCCAAAGGGAGTTCCAGGAAAGGTGCAAAGCTACACAGAGAAACCCTGTCTCCCAAAAAACTAAAAAAAAAAAAAAAAAAAAAATAGGAGTTTGAAAGTATATCAGTGTTTAAAGAGTACAGTAGCACCAAAAATTAAGCAGACACAGAGAATAATAAATGGTGAGGGCTAGGAGTGAAGGGTGGTGATGCAGCTAACATGTTGTGGGAGCTTGGCTTCTACCCCAACACTGAAAAATAAATGAATACACAAAAGTGAAAAGAGGGATTAAGATGTGAAAAGGGATCAAGGAACAAACTGAAAGATGTCTAATAGAAAGAATAGGGGGGTTGAGGATTTAGCTCAGTGGTAGAGGGCTTGCCTAGCAAGAACAAGGCCCTGGGTTCAGTCCTCAGCTCTGGAAAAAGAAAAAAAAGAAAGAAAGAAAGAAAGAATAGGAAAACATAAAGTAGGATTGGATATTAAAGCATGAAGAATATGCATGAGTCCATAGTCCAATATATAAAGGGATAATAAGTTCAAGAGGGCAAAGAGACAAATCCTTTTCAGAAGAATTCCAAACAACTTCCTTATGCTGTAGTCCATTATAACTCTCCATCCTTAAATGTGGGCTTGACAGTGCATTTCTTTGATAGAATATAGACATTTTAAGAAGAGAAAAGAAGAGTAAGTCTACAATGGAGAAATCACTGGTAAACACATCTATAGTTTGATGTCCAAGGTCAACAGCAGCAGTGACAGTTGTATTGACATGGGCATCCCTATATGATTCAGTAAGAATGGTTCTGTTCCTGGGGTCTCTATGTAAAACCCACTGTTCCAGCCTAGTCATGAGACAAGACTAAAATGAGAGACACTCTTCAAAATACCTAAGTAGTCCTCTCTAAACTGTATCACTGAAACAAAGGGAAATCAGGGAAGTGTAACAATAAAGGGAAGCCTTCTGAGGCATAACTACTTGATGTAACTCAGGGTCTCAGATGAGATTCTGGAACTAAAAGAAGCAAAGACAAAAGTTGAGCAAATTGTTATGCAGTGTTAACTTTCAATAAAGTTTCAATATTTCTTTATTACTTATAATCAATGTATTCTAGTGCTTTGAGATACTAAGAATACATTATTTTTTCTATCGTCTCAAATTTCTGTATATCTGTGATAGTTTTAAACTGAAAACTTAATTTAAAAATTATAACTGCATATATGCATATTATTTAGAAGTAGGTGAAATTTAGACATATGTCCAGATAATCTTCCATTATTATCTAACATGAAGGTAAGATGACAATGATGGCCACAGAGACTGACCGGCATGTGGAGATCCATGGTGCTTGTTCAATACCATGACTATTTCATGTTGTCAAGACTGGTGACACAGGCTGACTTAAGCTCAATAAGCTGTGACTGGAATATGTTTCTCTTAACAAGGTTTGAAACTATCCCAGAGTCATAGTTTTATTTTAAAGTGATTAAAATTTATCAAATGCTACCAGTAAAATATTCTCAAACAAATGAGGTCTATCAAGATGATACTTTCCCCAGAGAATTACTAATAGTGTTTCCAATAGATAAAGAGCAAAAGGACCTCATCCCATATGAATTGGATCTTCAGATTAATTCCTATAGATTTTTATTTGGCCTAAAGTCTTCAAGTCCAACACTTTTAGGGCTTCAGAATTACACAGACTTTCAGAAATTAACTCCATTACTCAATTTTAGAAAAGACTAGTTCATTTAAGAAGCCATTGTATTGGATCATATGCAAGGAGACATGTAATTATCTATAAACCAAAATTCCTGTAGTAACACAAGGAGCTTTCTCTTTTTGTGCAGTTAGATCAACATGAAAAGCCATGTTATCACAGATAGTGTTCTTGCATGCTACAGAAATAAGCAGGAAAATGTAGAACTGTTTGTGTGAGTGAAGTCAGTCTCCTACTTAAGCCTGCTGCTTCCTCACAGGGTTGGAAGACGGTCATGTCTCTGACTCCTCCATTCATGTTGCTGCATAATTAGAATCATCTCACAAAAATAGTGGTGCTAGAGCCCCACCCCAGAACAGCTGACCTGGGAGGCAAAACTTCATCCACACCACATCTGTACTTATAGTTAGCACCACAGATTCATGTAAGATGAAGCTACAATTAAAAAGCACCAGTTCCACATTCCTTCTGCCTCAATAACACCAGGAAAGCCTGCTTTGATTTGGAATTTTTTTCTTTTAAAGAAAAATAACATTGGAATGACAATTGAAACTTTATACCTTGACAGACAGGTGCCACTGGTATAGCAGTGTCCACAATGTAAGCTGATGAATTTTCATGTTCAAGTCAAAGAAACATGTTTTTATTTATACATACTTCCAAATCACCTTATATAAGAAAGGAATCATATTTCTGTCAGAAATCTGCTGTCAGAGCACAACTTCCTCAAGCATTCCCTAAGTGTGCTGTGAGGCTTGCCATCATTGGGAATAGAAGAGAGAGGCTGCAGGAGTCGAGTCTTGATTAGTCCGTGATTATTCCTGGTTTCAAAGTGTGTCATTCCTATGGCTCTTAATGGTCACTTCTTGATGCAGTCCCTTTCCTCCAATGGCCAGGTCTAGAAAGGAGGTTTCTGAGGTGGCAGAAGACATTACACATGACTCATTCATGGGCTTGTATGTATACATTAGCTACCTGTCTTCTTCCTTGCATATAAAAAATATCATCTCTTCACTTCAGCAAGGGGAGAACAAGATGAGAACATGATCCAGGTAAGTTTTGTACTGTTCTCATCATTAATATTTTCTGGTTCAGTCTGAGGACAGACATAATAAATATTACGTTTAAAAATAATTAAATTTTAAATTTAACAAACAGCTATAAAATGGCAGTTTAAAAAATAAAGTTTCACAAAATTGTAATTGTATTCAATAGCTATGAATACAAAGACATAGAAGAGGGATCTAAGATTTTTTTAAATAAAAGTACTAAAGGCCTGGTGGTTGGATACTATTGATTTGGCAATAGTCCAGTGTTGTTAAGTCCAAGCATTCCTTCATCTCCTTACATACTCCAGTATATTTCACTGTCTGCTTATGCCAAGATTTGGTACTCAAAGAACAGCTGTATTTTTCCCATCTAAATGTTGGTGACACCTCAGCCACAATCTGTATTTACAAGTCTGTTTGCTTCCACCTTTCACATTTTCCTTTCAAGTCCTTGGCTAAGGGGATATACACACCTCGATGTATTTATACATCTGGCTTCATCAGATATATCTGCCAGCCTGTAGTGCAGATGTAGATTGTAAATACATCTGGCTAAATCAAGTATACAGATCCTTTTCCCACAACAATTTTAAGCCTAAATTTTGTTCTACCTTATTGATTTCAATATAGTCCCACAGCCTCATTTTTTCTTGTGAATAGCAGTCTGGGAGGGGAACATTTCCCTTTTCCAAAACTTATTAGAATGTGACTTTCATTCCCAAGCTCCGAACTTCTCTGAGTTTGCGTGATACTGTTATTTCTAGAGTGGAACAAAAGTAACAAAAAGCAGAGAAAACCAGCCCATACTCCTATTTCTCCTGACCTCATCGCTTGTGCACAACAGTCTTCGATAATCAGGGAAACCATTCAAGACACCATCTATTATCAACAAATACAATCAACATTAAAAAATAAAGGAGGGGGTAAATTTAGGCCTTATCTTGCTTCCACTAACAATCATTAGGATATTCTTTCTCGGGCTAGAGAGAAGGCTTAGCTGTTAAGAGGAAATACTGTTCTTCCAGAGAACATGGTTCGGTTCCCAGTGCTCTTGACAGATCATAACCAACTGTAATTTCAGTTCCAGGGTATCTGAGACCCTCTTTTGACTTACTTGGACACCAGGCACAAACATGGTCCATATATAGACATGCAGGCAAAACACTCACACACATAAAAATAAAATAAATTGCAGGGAGAGATGGAAAGAAGAGACAGAGACAGGCAGAAACATAACTGGCACAATCACACTTCTTATCTATTTCATTCCAGAACACAATTCAGAGAACCACAACACTTGTATTTATTGTCAGTCAGCCCAATAGTTGTACAGTTCAGTTGAGTTGTACAATTTCTGTATGCCAAAAGCACTTCAAGACAGTGGAAGTATGAAATCAAAGACACAGCCAGGAATACAAAGAAAAGACTCACGGATTCTACCCTCAAGGCATTTACCACTTAATGGAAGAAGACAGCAATATAAAGGTGTAAAAAAAAATCAATATGTTAAGTACCAATGAAAGATGTATGTATGAAACATTTTGGTCACTCGAGAGGAGCTCATGGCTGTATTCAGTGACACTGAGAAGGAGAGATAATGACATACAGATGACAGGTGGACTTGGAGAATAGACACTGGAAGCATTTTACAACAAGAAAATGAAGAAAGTGAGAACGTGGGGATGGTAAATGTGGGTAGCTTTCAGAAATTAGACCGTGCATTGTGTCTGCTGCAAGATGAGGAGGACAGGTACTAAAGCTGTAGAAGTGGTTTGAAGAGGGTCCTTTGGGACCACAGCATTCAAAATCATTCTTTCGATGATAAGGAACAACTGAAAGGATTTGAAGATTACGATGATTTCCCAGTTTTCTAACGTGAGTATCAGAAAGAAAGTGAGTGGCCTTTGTTGTGTAATAAAATGCGGGGAGCAGGAAGAATAGACAGCGTGGAATGGTGAGACGCACGTCAGCGTGTAAGTCACAGAAGTCAGGGGAAAATCCAGCAGGATTTCCTCAGCAGGTTGTCCACTTTCAGAGTTTTAAGGAATGAATGGGGTAAAGAGAGAGTCATATGAGTCATCCTCATAGAGATGCTTCTAAAAACGATGGAGGTGTAGAATGTGACCAATGTCAGCCTGTGGCAGGAAGCAGGATAATGCAAAGTGAAACTTAGGGGGAACTTATCCCTTGATAGCTGTGAAAGCAAAGCATCCTAGAAGGGATGAAACTGGGTGTCGACTTCCTGTGAGAAAGCTCACCGTAGTCACTTGTGAGGTTGTTCAAATGCACGCTGAAGCCTCCCTTCTACCCTATCAAATCTGAATCAATACCTTCCAAGAAGGCCCTGGCCATGTGTAATTTGGAATAGGTCCACATTGATTCAGACTCACGCTTCCAGATAAACTGTGAAGTAGAAATAGAGAGTTCAAAATGGTGTAGGGACAGATGTCAGGGAGATAACCTCTAAACTAAAGACCAGAGGCTCATTATATTGACAACTTGACCACCCTGTTACTTCTACGAGAATGAATTAGTGGAAGGAAAAGAAGAAAGGGCACTTGCATTCAAATGCTGTTCAGTGGACTGTGCCCCATAACAAGTTACTATAGATTCAACCACTCTGAGGAATACCTTTATATCATCATATATTCTGTGGGATGTGGTAACAGCGTAACTAGGTTCTCTTCCTTCTGAAAGTCACACAAGACCACAGTCAAGGTATGCAATAGACTGTATTTATGTCTTCTGAATAGGAAGCCTTAATTTCTAAACTCACTCGGGTTCACAGAAGCAGCTTTCTAGAGGTCCCAGCTTATTGCTGGCTGCTAGCTGGAAACAAACTTACACTCTCACAGCCCCTTATCATCAACAATGCTTCTCCAATATAACCACTTAATTCATGTAGCCAATAAGATGCTGAGGAGTAAGTCCACTTATAAGATAAGAGTATCACATTATAATGGAAAAAAGTTTTCTTTTATTTGCCTATTCTATTTAGCAGAAGCAAGGCACAGATACTGCCCACATGCAAGTAGAGGAGATTGTTTAAAGACAAGGACCATGAGATAGAGATGACAGGACTCTTATAATATTCTCCTATAAAGTCACATATTAACATCTGTATATTTTCCATGCTGAACTTAGAGCTAGTATAGAGATGGAGAGAAAGAGAAAGAAAAGGGAAACAGAAAAGTAGACAAAACTGTTTCTGTGTCTTTAAGAAGCCAGTGTTAGTCTGTCTTTTGCTGTTATAACAGCACTGGGGACTCGTTTTTCCATGATTCTGGAATCTGGGATATGTAAGACCATGCACAGCATCTTATAAGTTCCCTCATGATGTATCATAATATGTGTAGAAAGCAGAGGGCAAATGATGCAGAGAGAAGGAAGGGGTCAAACTATTGTGCCACCATCTTGCATCCAAGATTATAATATTCATTAGTTTATAAGGGCAGGGCCTCTATGGCCTAATCACCTCTGAAAGCTCTAACCTCCTTATGTATTTACAATAGTAATTAAATTTCAACCTAAGTTTTTGAGGGGGATAAGTGAACTACTGCAAAATGCCTAAGGTTCTGGTATGACATCACTTTCTTCCTTGGGGTTCTCCATGATTCTGAGTCTAAATGAGTCTACAAAGGTAAAGACTGGCAATCTACAAACCAGTAACATGTGGGAAGCCATAAGGCATGGTGAAATGAGTTACATACTTCTTTTTCATAGAAGTCTCTGGGTTTTCACTGCCAAAACTTTTGTTATTGTTTGTTTTGTTTTGACTGATGCCATTTCTTAAAGTGAATGAATAAATCTAGTAAGCCACTTTAGTCCCCCTGAAGTAAAAGTTTTCTCGCCTTTCTCTTCTTTCTCTATCTCTACTTCTCTCAATATTATCCTCTGTCTCTGTCTCTGTCTCTGTCTCTCTCTCTCTCTCTCTCTCTCTCTCTCTCTCTCACACACACACACACACACACACACACACACACACACGCATGCAGATGCACACACCACCACTTCTTGTATTCCTTCTCTTCTAAAATAATATACTCTGGAATCCATCAATCTGATTCATCTAGCCACTCAGCCATTTACTAACTAGGTTTAAGTATAAACTTTTGGTAGTGGGAAAAAAAAAACTTTTGGGAGTGGAAATACAATTAACAGTTCCATGAGAGGCTTGTTTTGAAAATGTTATAAGGTTATCTGAGCCCTGCTACTTATACTGGGCACAGTGCCTGGCACATAAGAAGCATACTGTAATTGATATTTGTGGTTATGATAAATGGTGACAAAAATGATGATCTATGGGCACAGACATATATTTTTAACTTCAATGCACGGATTGGTGGGAGAGCTGTCACTACATTAGCTATTTCAACAAGAAAGGAAGCACATGAAATAGCTGGCACATGGTGTCCTAACCCTTACTTTCACCCAAACAAAGGGAAATTTTAGGACAAATGACGACTGACAAAATCAATAACTCACGGTGTGAGGTACTTAGATGTTGCCCAATGAGAAGAGTAAATAAGTTTGAGAGTAGATTCAGCCAATGCACGCTAACTTGGATTCTTGTTTATGTAGTAAGGGAACATCAATCGATAGATTAGCCAGGGACACTTACTGATCATTCATGGAAGGGATTTCTAAAGACAGTGCACTGTCTTTGGCATGTGTTTCTCACCATCTGGGGGCACACTCACTCCAAATTCACACAAATGATGCAAAATGTTCACAGGGCCTATATCACCCCTTTCCAAGAGAGTGTTAAGAAGGCAATTCTGGTTTGGAGGCATGAACAAGACAGATTATTGGGTGACCATAGGCGTGAGAGAAACCAGAAGGGACTCATGTAGAAAAACCAAATGAGCCATGAAAATGTTTTTGAAAGCTTTAATGGAGTGAAACAAAGCCTATGGTACAATTATAAGTTTAAAAAAGCACAAAATTGAAAACTGTATGTGCAGCAAATATTCTGGGACATTTACAGTCTAGCTCATCTTTAGATTACTGTCAGGCCATCCATTCAAATGCACACCCATCATTAGAAAAAAAAGCACCACAATTATAATGGTTTATGATATTTGGATGGTACAACCCAAGGTAATTGCTTTTTTTATTTGTTTTTATCATCTCCTATTATCCTAACATTTCACAATATAGATGAATAAGTTCCACAACTGACAAAAATGGAAAGTATGAAGCTTGTTTTCTTGGTTTATTGTGCCACCTGACTCACCTAATTGACCTCTTCTTACTCATTTCATTTTTCCCCTTTATACAAGAAGACATTCCAATCCAGAAATGGAAGCTCAGAGCCCCTTTTGTTATTCCCACAGCTCTCCTGTCCACTCCCGCCACTTGTCCTGTGCAATGAAATTAATTTTCTGTTGCTATACTAGACTGTGAACTCTGAAGACAGAAACTATGTGTGACCTCTTTATCATTGTGGACTTTATCCAGTGCTTAGATTATGTGACACAAAGTACGGACCAACAGAAGACTAAACAGAATGTATAAGAAAATTACACATACAAAAGAGGGTGCAAAGTTGGTTTCACTTTAATGATGAGAAAAAGTTGCAGTGCAGCATGGTTAAGTGAAAGGATCCAGAGTATGCCTAAGGAAGGACATGGTGACACCAGGCAGGACAGGAATGATCTGCTCAGGAGAGTCACAGCATATAAGAGAAAAAGAGGGTAAGTATAGACAGGCTGCAGCCACCCTGTGACCTCTGAAGCTCAATATGTAGTCCCCTGAAACAAGGGGTAAAAGAGACATTTTGCAGAAGCACAGGAAAGCCTGAGGAAAAGAAACCCAGGAGGAGGGGTTTTCTCTCTGTTACTAGAGAATGTTTTAAAGTGGTAATTCAAGCCTGTCACCTCTACTCTAAGAGGAAGCACACTTCCACTCTTCCTTTCTCTGGAGTCCTGAAAGTGCTGTGTCATCCTGCAGCAGCCTCTGTGGCAGGCAGCCCGGCAACATCTCCCTCTTGACTTTCTCCAGGTTAGCTAGGATAAGAGGCCCAATGCTAAGGGACAGGCCAGGGTAAACAACCACAGTCCTCCCACCCACCCATTCACCACTACCCCTGCGCTTTCATGTGACCACACCCAAACACCCTTCTATGGAGGGGTGGTAGGTTTGTTTGCATTCTTTTGAAGAAATATATGTGCAAGTAAACATGCAGTTTTGGCTAACCCTCTAGTAAATAAATAGAGACAGAAAGAACAAAGTCTTTCCTAAGGACAGAACTCGAAGTCAGTTATGTCACTTTCTTCTTTGAAAGGACTCTAAGGGAGAATGTTTTCCTCAGTGAGTTAAATGTGCTTGAACAATCCATATGTCTATCGTGGGGAAGGTCATTATGTAAAACACTGTAGGAAATTGACATTTGGGGTCTTGGGTCTGCTTCTGCCTTGCTGAAAGTTATTAGAAATCCAATGGACCCTTTCAGAAAGACTTGAATTATGAAGATGGAAAATCAGGCTCTCATCTTCAGAATAGTAGAGACATTTCCCCCTGGCCAAAAGATATATATTCTTCTCAACAAAAGGTCGTGAATAGTCAGGGTAACAGCAGGAGGAGGAAGAAACAAAAAAGACAAAAGAAAGTCTGTGAATCTAAGAAGGTGAGTAATTTGGGAGCATCAGATAATTAAGGATTCTACAGCACACTGCAGTCTTCAGCTTCAATTTGGAAAGTGGCATTTAATCCCCAGAGTCTACCTGTCTGTGGTCATATGAGAATATTAATTCTTAATTCTGAGTAGAGCCTAAAATGTATTTATGACATTAAAAACATTTCTTAAAGCTTAGAATTGATATATTATATGAATTGGTGTTTTTGTAGGCAAGAAGATGTTATAGAATTTAACCTTTACTTTTAACTTTATGCAGATGCTGAAATTGCTTCCTTGCATTAAGTTAAAAGAAAATATTTTCTGGTGATTATTAAGCAAAGTGATTATCAATGTGGATATCATCAGGATTTTGTGTTTAAAGGAATGGACACTTACTCTAGATGACATTAGTGAAACATAATTCATTGGAAGAGTAAGCTAATGGAAATTGGAAGGGTTGGGCTGACGAATGAACAGTTATCAAAAGAACTACCCAGTATTAGGTAGGCTGAGACACTGAGATCACTTCCTAACAGTGTCCTGTGCCATTTTCCTCACAGTTAGAACATTCTTTGCAGGACAGTGGAGTGAGTTCTCTGAGACTCAGGAAGTAATTATCTCAGAAGTCTCAGAAAGCTTCTGAAACTACCAAGGTTTACTAGGCCCCTCTTCAAAGCTTATGTAAACAGTCAATAACTGCTAGGGAATAATAGGTTCTCTGCAACGTGAGATGCTTCGAAAGATTCCCAGACCTGTCCAACTGCTCTTGAGTCATACAGAGAACTACAAGAAGGTGTATTGAGTGAGTCTCCACCCATTCTAGATAAGCATTTCAGTAATGCAGCTATCTTTGGATTCTCCATGCTCATGAAAGTAAGCTGCCATCTATACACCCTAAGTAGCCCCAGTGAACTTAATGATTTGGCAAAGGGACTTTAGTGAAAACATTACCTTGATCTGTTATTGATTTGTATCTGGGGCAAGAAGATATTTACTGAAGACTTTCCAAGGAAGTCTCATAGAACAGGCTGGAATTACATAGCAAACTAGAGAGGAAGTCATTGCTCATATATTCTGTCACCACTTGGTAAAGATTTGAAGCCTTGGTCTTTTAAATTATGAACATAGAATGGATATCTTTTCATTTGTACATTCAAAATCGTTTTTCATTGATATTTTGTACTTTTCTATTTTAAGTAAGTTATTTCTTTTATTTTTCTCTGATTTGTTTTTATTTATATGTATGTATGGGTGTCTTTGTGTGTATGTGTGTCTGTGTGTTTGTGTGTGTGCACATGTGTATGAGTATCCAGGGAGGCCAGTAGAGATTCCTTGGAGCTGGAGATACAAGCAAATGTGAACTGCCTGAGATGGATGCTTGGATCTTAGCCTCCTAGGTTCTCTGGAAAACAGCAAGAACTCTTAAGAACTCGGTCATCCCTCCACTCCTGACAGATCTTGACTTATTTAGTTAAAGGGATCTAGGCACTCTGTTTTTCTGGATAGTATAGCAAATGAAATTGTTTTTCATTTTTTTCAGATGTTTCATTGTTAGTGTGCAGAAGTGAAGTACAATTGATTTTTGTATGTTGGATATGTGTTTTTAACTTTACTAACAGAATTTTGGTGGAGTTTTAGGTTTCCTAAATATAAAACCATGTCATGATAGATAGTTTTGCTGCACTTTTCTTTTTAATGTGCATGTCTTTGTTTTCTTTTCCTCCCTAATTTCTCTGCCTAGAACTTTTATTAGTAAGATGAATAGAAGCAACAAAATGGACACTCAATAAACAACCCATGCTGAATCATACACTTCAGTTCCTATAGGAAGCAAGTAGCACTGGAGAGTTCCATACTTTGCTTGTTTTTGTTCATGCTTTTCTAGAAACTACAGTGTCACTACACATTCTACATGCCGGAGTCAGATGGCTTGGGTTCAAGTCAAAGCATCTCTTTGTATGAACTTTATGACCTCAGAAGTGTGCAGCATACACTGAGACTTACTTTTCTTTTGAAAGTATATAACTGTATGTCTGAAGGCAAACACATATGTTCCAGAAAGTGTGTGTGTGTTTGTGTGTGTGTGTGTGTGTGTGTGTGTGTGTGTGTGTGTGTATACAACTGGAAGCCAGAAGATGACTTTAGGTGTAGTTCCTTAAATACCATCCACTTTGGTTTTTGATTTAGTCTCTTACTGGAATTTGATGAATAGTTTCAGCTGGCTGGCCATCAAGCTACAGAGATCTCCAACTGTTTGGATCTTCCTAGTGTTAGGATTACAAGTGTGGCCACCATACCCCATACCTGTTTTTTTTTGTTGTTTGTTTTGTTTTTTTGTTTTTGTTTTTGTATGTTGTTTGTTTGCATTATACAGGTTAACATATCTCCTCACTACCCCCTTAAACATTTCATTTATTCATGAATTAACAATTGAACTTCTCCTTTTGAGCAAAATCACAAGACTATACTACAAATGTGATAGCTAAGTCTTGACTGATCTCACTCATTTCAAGCATTAATAAGAGTTAATTCTATGGATGTTAATGGAATACTTATGACAGCATGAGGAACAGCAGAAGGAAGGAATGATCAGGGACAGGCTGATCAAAGGATAGCAAGTTATAGGTACACAGAAGCAAGAAGTCCTGGTGTGCTGTTATGCAATAGATTGACTACCAATAACAGCAAACCATACACTGTGAATCATCCAACTTCTTAGACAGTAGGAAGATGGCCTGGCTGTGATATCTGTCTTATTTCTGATCCTGTCTATGGTGGCAGGGAACATGCTCTCTTATGTACTCTACCTCCCTTAGAAAAACTATTTTCTTTAGTCAAGCTTTATAAATTGTGATTTCTTGTGAAGTTTACCATTCAGAGAATTCCGAAAGTGTAAGACAAGTTTCGCTCTTGGTGACAAGTTTGCATGTTCTACATAGGTTATTATTGTTGGGATGACAGAATGAATTCCTTGTGTTTCATTTTTCTTTGAAAATATTATGGTTGGGCTGGAGAGATGGCTCAGAGGTTAAGAGCAGTGGCTGTTCTTCCAGAGGTCCTGAGTTCAATTCCCAGCAACCACATGGTGGCTCACAACCATCTGTAATGAAATCTTGTGCCCTCTTCTGGCCTGCAGGCATACATGCAGGAAGAACACCGTATACATAATAAATAAATAAATCTTTAAAAAAAGAAAAGAAAAGAAAAGAAAATATTATGGTGGGCTAATGCCACTTTGGGTTAAGTAAGTGAAGAGGAATAAATTTTATTAGTACCTATTTAAGCTTGGGATTCAGTATGAACTAGCCTGAGCCAGACCACTGAGAAATGCTAACACTCTTAGCTGACACTGGTGTTACAGGCTTAAAAGGTTCTGTGTTATTGGTTGGTTTTTACTCTTTACTCTTTGTGGGGTCTGCCACTCAGCTCCCAAATAATCACACATAGAGACTTATTCTTTCTGATGAATAGGGGGCCTTAGCTTGTTTCTTGCTGCCTTTTCTTAACTTCAATGATCACATCTACCTTTTGCCTCTGGACTTTTATCTTTTGCTATTCTATATACCTTTCTTTACTTCTTACTCAGTGGTTCACTGTGTGGCTGGGTGACTGCCTCCTGATGTCCTCTCCCCTTCTCTGGATACTTGATCCAGATGTCTCCTCGTATTCTTCTCTCTACCTGCCAATCCTGCCTATCATTTCTCCTGCCTAGCTATTGGCCATTCATCTTTTTATTGGACCAATCAGATGTTTTTGACAGACAAAGTAAAACAGTTTCACAGAGTTAAACAAATGCACCATAAAAGAATAAAAGAATGCAACACACCTTTGCATTATTACATGTTACATTATTAAATTAAATGTTCCATAGCCTAAACAAATATAACTAATATTCCACATTTCCCTGTTTTTGTCTAAATAAAAATGAAATGTTTTAACTTTAACATAGTGAAACTACATACAACAAAAACAGTTACCCAGTAAGAATTACATTACAATATTCAGTCCCTTTGTATTTAGCAAACTCAGAGAAAATACACCATTGTCTGTTTTATCTTAGTGATTCCAAACTTTTATATTTAATTTACATTCTATCATAACTAAGGAAAACATTAACTCAAATTATTTGGTCTTTCACTCCATAAAAGACCTCAGAAGGATGTAATATTACCTAATAACAGAGACATCTGGCTGCCTGGACAGTCACCCAGAGTTGTTCTGTCATATTGGGATATTCATCTTCAGTCTGCTTGCTTAGAGTATCTGGCAGACTTTTCAAGTAAGCAGGAAATTTGAGGCACTGTCCTGCCTTATATTGGCAAGTTTCTTTAGTCACTTTCCTCTGTGTCCTGCAGAATGTTCGGCAGAATCTTCTGTGAAGCAGGAACCCTGAAGGACCATCTAGCCTTGTTTTGGCAAAGCATAGGGTCCTGTATATCTAGTCTGCACAGCTGACTGTCAACAGTCAAGGAAAAAGTAGTTTATTTTCCAAATGGCTAGCCTTGTCACATTGAAAACAAGCTCCATATCGAGTTTCTTTGATGCCCATCAACCTTTTATGAAGTAAACTAGTGCTGCCAGGAGCAGATACATATCATTGTCATGAAAAAACTTTAGGTTATAAAACATCTTAAATGCCATATTCTGTGGGTCTTTGAAGTGTTTGAAAATCATCTGTCTAAAATACACGTTTCTCCTTGAAAACATACCTAATGTGACTACAAGTTTGATTATTATAGATTAACTAGTAGCCTCATTTTTTAGTTATACATTCCATTTTTAAAGTATCTTAATTAGCACAATACCCCAAACAAGAGTAGAAACACATGTAGTGTAATAAAAATAACTTTAAATTTGTATCAAAATACCAAAATGCATGCCAATGCAAAATTTCTGAGATTAATAGTTATCTTTTTATCCTATATTCCCTAAATGATAAAAAATATCCATAATCTATCAGATAACCAAAGATCACCCCACCCCATATATTGGAAATGTAGGTGTTTTGTTCTCCAGATTGTTTCCTGATCTTTGTGAGTGAAGGTATCTTTAAGGATCCCTGAGAAAATTGAGATAATGGACAAGTCTTGGAAAGATCAATGGTAACCTTTTTTGATATGTATCACTTGTCAAGATTCAGAAGGTCTTCCCCGATCCATATTAATTAATTAATCCCAAAGGAATCCACAGCCTCTCAAAACCTCTTCTCCAAAATAATGCAATCTTTTATTTCCTTTTTAAAGTTAAAGCATTCTTAAAATACCTAGGCTGGTTTATTTAATCAGTCCCTCTGTCAATTCCAGGTCTTTTACCAGCTGTCATTTGCTTATCAGAAATTTTAAAAATTTAAAATCAACACAATATTATATAAGATTCAGACTCCGTTTGTATTTTTCATCCATTATGTGGCTTTTTTCCTTTATATTATTTTCTTCTCTCTTTAAAGACTTCATTATTTTTAAACTGCTTATCTCTTTCCAGGACTGCTTATATCTTTTTTCTTTCTTTCTTAAGTCTACACACACTATAAACACATTGGAACCTGTTTAGAGGTTTTTCTGTCTGGACCTTTTTTACTGTGTATCTCTAGTCCTTTTTGACCAGGTGAGCAAACTTTAAATTGCTAAGCTACAGCTGGGTCCTCTGCACCACTTTATTGACTAGCTCTGTCCACTTCTCAGTTCATGAGAGCCAAGCCCAAAGCTCGCAGCCTGGTCAGAGGTTCCTTTGACCAGGAACTGCATTTAACCTCCCGGAATTCTAGAATGGCTATGCTTGCACTATATTTTTACTTGGATTTTTTTTCTCTTAATCTGCCTGCTGCTCAAGGGCTCACTGTAAGGCAGAAACTCTTAAAGGAGCCATGTCCATTTTTTAAAGCTGTCTCAGGCCCTATGAAAATTGAAGTCTCATGTTAGTACACCAAAATGTTGTTGGTTATTTGCCTGACTAACTTGCCTTATTTCCAGCCAGCTTTTCTTAACTTAAATTGTCCCATCTACCTTTTGCCTCTGGGTTATTATCATTCTCTATTCTATACACCTTTCTTTACATCTTGCTCAGTGTCTTGCTGTGTAGCTGGGTGGCTGGCCCCTGGTGTCCTCTCTCCTCTTTCCCTGGCTCCTTGATCTTCCCAGATTTCTCCTCCTATTTATTCTCTCTGCCTGCCAACCTCATCTACCCTTTTTCCTGCCTACCTATTGGCCATTCACCTCTTTATTAGTCCAATCAGGTGTTTTAGACAGGCAACGTAACACAGTTTCATGGAGTTAAACAAATGCAACACATCTTTGCATCATTAAACAAATGTTCTACAGCATAAACCATAGACAAATGTAATACATCTTCAACTAATATTCCACAATTCTGAAACATTCTTCTGGGCAAGACAGGTTAGACCATACCTGTGACATTTGTATTTGCTATGCCAACATCGAGGTCTAATGATCACCTGGTACTTTTTTTTTTAACTTGTTGTTAGTAAAGATGGTCTATACTTATTTAGGCTAGCCTTTCAATATACAATGTGGAGTGAAAGTTAGGTGTGTTTTCTCAGACATTCTTGTTTACAAGGTACTAGTAATTATTCCAGGTATAATTTACACAATGCCAAAAAGTAATTGATAGCAATAAATATGATACTATCTTTACTATATATCACTAATAATATGGTTATCATGTATCTTTTTGTAAGTGAGGAAAAATGATCATAGAATAAAATCACTAAAAAATAAATCTGTGAACTTACTTAAGCCAATCAGTTATGACCTGAACCTAGGGGTAGTGTTGTCAGCCTACTACACTGGAGTATATGTACCTCTGAGACTAATTACCATTTCTCAATGTGTGTTACAAGTCTTTTGGTGACCATGAGAATAGGAAAGAACAGTTCTAAAAAAAGAAATGACTAGTAGAATATTACAGAGATCTGCTTTGAATGGAAACAGTAAAAACATATGGGTCCAGGTCCAGGACATACAGCATAAGACATTAGTGAATTAGTAATGTTCAGTGTGATAAAATTCTTGGTAAGTTTTGTTCTTGGTGTATAATAAACCACAAGATTTTTTTTCTCAGTCCAGGCTTCTAACTCAGCCTCAGTGTGAGGCCTTTAAAGTAACCTCTGTGCTTAGCAAAATGACATTAGAAATCTCAACAGTCATCCCTTTCTAATCTTCTTTTGTGGATAATTTGTACATAGATCCAATGTTATCTTCCTCTGAGAAGGAATTGGAGTGATTCTACAGTTTGATTTTAAATGTACCCTAATGGTCCATGGGCTACAATCTTGGTTCTAGCCTGGAGTCCTACTGGGAGATGGTGGAGACATTATGAAGACTATAGATCTTTTTGTCTTTAGGATCTCATTCCTGATGAGACTGTTGGGCCCTACTCTTTTCTCTCACTCTTGCTTCATGGTCAGAAAAACATATGCTCTTGCAATAATTCGCTCCCTTGCCCAAAACAATGTGGCCACCTAATCACAGACCAAAACCTCCAAAACTATGAGACAGTTAAATACATTCTCACACATTGATGCTTACCTCAGACATGTGTTGTAGTGATAGTAATATTACTAACACAGATGATTTTAAGGATTTTCTTTCATAGTCTGCGACTGCTTGTACCAACATGCTCATGTGTCATTATTTGTCTATTACTTGGGTCAATCAATAGGTTTTAGGCCCTTGAAATTAAGTGTCTGCATTTCTGTTGATCCTCATTGAATGCTGAACATGCATGATATGCAGCAAATGACTGTGGAATGGATAATCAAATAAATATCATGTATAGTACGAATACATCATGCTATCTCACAAGTCCAGTCACTATACCCCATAATCCACTTCCATATTCTCTGCCTGCAAGCTTTGGCTCATGTGTTGTGACCCCTCACTGTTTCCTTTCCTGTCACACTTTCTAAGACTTCTCATTCCCCTTTGAAATAACAGAGCCTTCTTCTGTGTGACCCTGATTGCCCTGGGCATATTTCATAATAGTAAGCCATTGCAATTCATTGTAAGTTATACTTCTATTAGCTACACTCATTGTTCTGTGTTCTTCATAGTAATGTGGCATAGAATCAGCAACTACTAGTAGAGAACAGCCAACAGAGTAGGCATTTATTAAGTATTTCTGAAATGGGTGAACAAAATGAAAACATACTATTTCATTGCTAAATAGGATTGTGTAGATGCCTCTATTTTATAAACAAGAAAGGGAGAGTATAAAGTATTAGTTTTTAACTTTCCAAACACCAGAAAGTGAGTTGTATGTCTATCTTGTCCATCATTGTGTCCTAATGCTTTCCTTGGCACACTGTATCTGTCAAATGAATAATGCTTAAATGTTATTGTGTAAAAATCTCTAGTTAATTGAAGAGCAAGATATAGGACATTGCATATTCTCAAATTCATATTCATCCTCTGGATCTGCAGTTGTCTACCACAAAATGGAATTGACTTCCCTCTGTTTGTTTGCATTCCCAACTTCATAAAATCTCTTGTTGACTGTTTCCTCCTGCTGCCTCTTTTCCCTCTATTCTAAGTTCATTTCTCTCCCTTGAAAGACTTGCATAAGCCAGGCTCTCCAAAGACTCACTTCAAATCCAAATCAAATAGTCAGCCATGAGCAAAGAGTAGCCACAGCTGCGGTTCTTGGGAAAGCACCCAGCTCTATGGATATTGACACAGAGTGGGGATAGGAGGACTTGCATTCCCTTGTCCATTTGTAAAAATGCCCTCACAGCTTTCTTAATCCATCTCTAGCATTGTGAGCAGTGCTGTTCAGCTAAATTGCAGCAGTTGACGCTAAGATAGTTTGCAGCCATTTGAAACATTTCTAAGCATTTTCAATGAGTGGGTAAAACAGTATATAATATTACACAATGATTTTAGAGAGAAAATTGTACCTAGCATATGATTTTGATTTTGAGATAAGTGGGCAAGAAAAAGAAGTGTTAAAAAAAAAAAACTACATTAAAATATTGAGTGCTTTTCAAGAGTGGTAAGTCTCTGATGACTTAAAATGTCTTCTATTTTTCTCTGTTCTCCAAAATCTTCCAGTAAGCATTTGAAACTCCAATAACTACACAAAGGTAGTGATATAATATTTGATCCCAACACAGTGACATGAAATTAGTCACACATCAGCATAGCTTTGTTTCATTACTTTGCCCCCTCAAGGGGCAATTTCCCTCAAGCTCTTTCTCATTGTGAAATAAAAGGCTTTGTCTCCAGTTGAACAGTTCCAAAAGTAAGACAGGGAATGGTGCTGAAGTACAAATTGCTATGGGGAAGAGAGAATGAGACTTCAGCAACAAGAAATGTAGGAGAGGATTCCCAGCTTGCCTCTTATTGGGAAGATAATCTTCACCATGTCAGTTGAGGCCTCAGAGTCCAATTCATTCATTCGCAAACTGATCAGAAAGAGCAACAGACAGGGCAAACAGAAATAGGTATGATGGTAAAGGTAGGATAGATTGGGTTATTTGGTTAACTTATGAAGACATAGAGGTAATGAGCTCAGACCTCAGGTGAATCGGTAACTTTCAATGGTTTTTCAAGAGTACTATGCCAAGCAGTAAGTTCAGCTTTGAACATACACTTTCCTCAAATGAAAGGGACTCAGTCTATGCATTTTATAAATGGGTGGTAAAAAGTTGTTGGCCTTGGGCAAGGAGTCTAAAACTGAAATGCTCACATAATGAATGGTATGATCAGGGGCTTAGATATAGATATCAACCTTCTGTATTAGTGACACATGGGAGCATTTAAAACCTACTTATGCCTAGGACCTCTCTGGAATCAAGGTGAAGATGTCAGATTTAAAGACTTATCCTTTAAAAAAAATAGTCAGGTGATTCTGGAAGTATTGCAGGAGCTACTGAATTAGACTTTTCTTTTTTCTTTTTTTTTTTTTGTGTGTGGGGAACTAGCCATGATTTCAGGATGTTCACATTGTCCTCAGAGCCAATGCATACATATCATCAATGGCATAGGAAGGAACAGAATAAAAATGGACTTGCATTCCTGTCCTAAGGGGCATTCCACTAGACTAAATTCATGTCAGCTTCTGTAAGGTGAGTGAATGCAGGGCCAATGTTGGAGATCTTCAACTTCATAAAGTTGTATTTATTTGTATTTTATGCATATGCTTGCATGTAAATGTATCTACCAGGTTGTGGGATGACTACTCCCTAACAGGCTTGAGGGCCAGCTGGCCCAACCCAGTAAAAAAGATACTTTCTGAGAGCCAAACTGGGTCTGCCTAAGGGCCCTAGCAACAGCAGCTAAGACGTGATCTGGAGATGACCTGGACTAATGAGAGGCAGCCATGTCACACCAGCAGAAGCATATTCATCACGTCTCCCACCAGGGTTGGGTAAAAAGTATAAAAGGATTCCTTCTTCCTGAATAAACTGAGCTTGTTGTTTTGACATTCTCCCAGAGTCTGTGTCTTGACTCTGTGCCTACTTGGCCCCCTCCCCCAAAAGGGACCAATAGCACAGGACCCTGCCATACTACGTGTGTGTCTATGCTGACAGAGAACAGAAGAGAGTGACTGATACCTTGGAACTAAGTTACCAATGGTTGACTGGGTTGTGAGCTGCCATGTGTATGCTCGGAACTAAAACCAGGTCCTCTGCAAGAACAACAAGCAATCTTAACTACTGATCCATCTCTCTATCCACCTTCTTTTTAAATTAGAAACCAGAACTCGAGACTTTATACATGGTGCCTTTTATGCCTGTAATCTTGGCTCCTAGGAGGCTAAGACAGGAAGATTGTTATGAGTTCAAGGCCAGCAGATATTATATAGTAAGTTCCACTGTCACCTGTTACCAGTCTGAGCTGTGGTGGGAGCCCTTGTATTATAATAAAGGGGGAAAAAAGAAAAGTGAAAAAAAAAAGATTTAAAAATTTTGTGTAGAATTTTTTGAATATTGGTTCACTATTTTGATAAGACTAGCAGCCACATAGGCCACATCTATGGGTCAATCCAACCTTCTAGTCCATAGTTAGGAACTCTAGGCTTAAAGCATATTTTAGCCATCTATCATAGAACTCTGTGTGGGGCTGGCAGAATGGCCAATTTGGTTGACATATGCCAGTTATGAAACAGAGACTGTCTTCGGGCTGCTCAAGAGGTAGTACTTGCTCTGCACAAGGGAAGTAGCACCTGCACTGATGTTGGCAGAGTGCAGGTTTTAAATAAGCCTGCTCACCTGGTTTGGTTTCCTGCCCAGAGACTTCAGCCAATGCCTGCAGAGGCTACAGTGATAATTCCTATTATACTTGAGCTAACACTTGTAAAGTGCACAACCCCACACCTGGACATAGAGGATGTGTAGTAAATGCTTGTGTTCTTATCACCTCCCACTTCTTCATTGCTTTTCTCTCTCTCCTTTTTCTTTTGCCTTGGAGTAGTTTTTGGCATGCTACCTCCTCTTCCTTAAGAGATTCAGTCAAGGCCATTGATGGCTGTGTTGCTATCATCTTCAGTTTTGAATATGTGACCTGAACACTTATTGAGAATTTGCTTGTCTCCTCCAACCCTGGATCAGAAGTAAATTCTAACAGAGTAGAGCTAAAGCAAAGTAAAAGTTTCACATAAAAGAAGAATAATGCGCCAATACTTGCTCATATACAAAATGCATAACCATTTGACACAAGAATTAATCTAGAAATTATCTTATTAATAGGCTCCTCACTTAATCAAATACCTGAATTTAAAATGTTCACTTTGAACTGTTTTGTGATTTCTAAAATTAACAACAACCTAACTATGAATTTTCAAGGGGAGTATATAGTTTTATAATAGAATCCCTCTAAAATTGTTTCTCAACCAAGACGTGTTCTGGTTTCCAGGGGACATTTGTTAACATCTGGAAATATTTGGGCTGTTACAGAGATATTAACTACATGTTGTCAGTACAGGGCAAGAATGCTACTAAACAATCTAGAGTACATGTGACTACCCTCCCAAAGATACAATTATCTGTCCAAAATGTTCATGATGGCAAGATGGAAAATTCAGCCCTGACAGGAAAGAAGGGAGTCATGCATACACAGACAGGAAATGGTTTTGATGAACACTGACAAGAGAAATACAACAACACTATTTGTGGGGGACCGGCTCCCACTCTTTCCCAGAGTACTCGTGAGTAGAGTGGGACAAGAAATATTTAGATAGAAAGATAGTGTGGAAAAGACAGAAAGAAACACAGGATATCCTCAGGAGTACCTGGATCAATATCCACCAGCCCCTTTTGTCTCTTCAAAATGGCATTTTATAGGAATGCCAAGTTGTGAGGCAAGAGATCTCTCCCTAGCACAGCCAAGTGCAGACCTTTTCAAACACCTGGTAACCATGCATGTGGTCAAGCCATCCCCTAATACAGCCCTGCTGGGTAAAGCAAGATCAGATCTCACTAGTAAACCTCTGTGGGCCCCCACAACTCTATATTCCCATTAGTATAACTGAGAACTCTGCACACACATATTCATAGTATTCACATGATACATATGCATAGTAGTTAACTTTTTGTAACTATGTCAAAACACCTGGCAAAATTAACTTAGAAAAACAACAAGGGTTTATTTGGGTTCCTGGTTGACTGTACAGTCCATCATGGTTGAGGAAGGCACAGTGACAGGAATTTGAAGTGGCTGATTCAATTGCATCTGCAGCAGGAAGCAGTGAGCAATGCATGTGAGTGTTCAGCTTACTTTCTCTTTTTCATTCTATTCAGGCCTCCAGCACATAACCTGGTATCTCCTAGAGTTAGGGTGGGCCATATCATGGCTACTAACTCAATCTAGATTATACTGCCTCTCAGGCCTGCTCAGAGGTTTTGTTCCTAGGGGTATTTGATCCAGTCAGACTGAGAATCAGTTTGAGTCAACACAGTACACTGGGTATTCTACTAGAGATGAATATCTATGTATTTACTCTGAAACTGTTCCCATGAATGTATTCAAAACTTCCTTAACAAAGGTCTCTATGGAGGGATCTAAACAAATAGAGGTTAACTTGTAAGGAAAATAATTAAATTTTATTTGACTTCATATACTTTTCTGTTGTTTTAAGATTCCATCAAACTGAATTATTTTATTCATACTTAATATTTATATGTTTAGTTGCTTTTAAGTAATATGAGCAAAGGTAAGAAGGGAGAAAGTTCAACATGGCTCTTTTTTTCTCCATCCTTCACATCTTTCAATATGGCTTCACCAACTTAGAGCAGAACTTTCCTCTTGATGTGGAATCTCCAAGGCAAAGCTCAGCAACTAGCAATTTTTGCTTTAATAAAAATTTAATTAAAATGTAAACTCTCTTAGGAAGATTTATGTTTTAAACCTTGTTTTCGAAATTCTGTTATGTAATAAAAGCTTGTGTGGTGTGTAGTGGGATTTTAAGTATAGTGCATCTTGGAAGGCAATTTTGGAGCTTCAGAAATGAGGCCCCATATGGAAGCAAGCATCTCCCCTCTTTAGTTTTGTGTTTTGTTTGTTTTTGTAAATAAGTTATATTATATATTTTCTGTATACACGTGATGTATGTATGTGTTATTGTGTGTGTGAATGTACAGGTGTGCCCACATGTATATGGTGAAACTGTGTGAGATCAGAGGTGGGTGTCAAGAATATTCTTCGGTCACTCTCCATCTTGGTTTTCTGTGGGAGGCCTGCTCCCACTTTCTCCCCCAGGGTACTCTTGAGAAAGGTAAGTGAGAAATAGTTAGATAGAAGGACAGAATGGAGAGAAACAGATAGAATCACAGGATAGTCTCAGGAGGACCTGAACCATGATCCACCGGCCCCTTCTGTCTCTTCTAAAGGGCTATTTATAGGAATGCCAAGGGGTAGAGCAAAGACCTCCCCCTAGCTCAGCCAAGTGTAGACCCTTCCAATCAAATAGTAACTATGTGCATGGTCAGGCAATCCTCTAATGTAGCCCTGCTGGATAAAGCAAGCTCAGATCTCACTAGGAAACCTTTGTAAGCCTCCACAATTCCCCCTTCTATATATAATGAAGGACCCCTTAGGCCCTTCAGATAGATTATGCCTGTCTTAGGCCATCCTTCTTCATTATCTTCCTTACCCATCATGGAGATATACTTTCCATCAGGCATACTGTGGCTTAGACTGGAAGCAATCAAGAAAAAAAGTTGTCTGTCTTTGACTAACAGCCTCTGGCAGGAGGGGGTACAGAGCCTAACTCAGATCTGTCTCAAGTCCATAAAGAGCTAGCAAACATCCACAGCAATCCCATAGCTGCCACACCTCCCAGTAAAGGAGTAGAGGATAATAAAGTTGGAATATCCTTTTTGGAATGGGTCTAAGATGATTACAGTAGTATCAGCTGCACCAAGCCCTTTTCCTGGATCAAAAATCTCTCTAAACAGATGTTCAATAAAATTTTCAAGAGACTATTTTGATTCCCAGAAGAAAACAGGCATTTAAAAACATTTCAAAATATCCACTCAAGTAAATAGAAACCCATGCTAACTGTAGAGACACTTTCTGCTGTTTAAGTAGCAGTAGAATTTCTTTAAAAAAAAAAAAAAAAAAAACTTGATTATAGGAGGCCTACCCTTTGTGGTTGGCCCACCCCTTTCTGAGCAGAAACAGAAAGAGTAGAAACTTCTAAAAGACAGGAAAGCTCCCCTAATTATGACACATTCACTTAAGTTTTCCAGGGGCCATTGAGATCATACAATTATATTTGGGGCTAGGATAAATTGTTCAAATATGTCTGAAGATAAAACATAGTTCTTTAAAAATTAATGTTACTTAATTTGTTTAGACAGATATTGATGGAGCAATAAAAATAATTTACACTTATATTCAAGTATATAGTTATACTTTTTTCAGACTTACATGCAACATTTACACTTTTTACAAACTTATATTCAAAAGGAAACTCTATAGAAGTATTTTACAATCTTATCTAGAAGACTCAACAGAACTAACTTACATTCAAAAGCAAACTTCAGCAACATCTATAAAAGGTTTCTTAACTAAACTATTATATTTTCTTTCAACAAGACAGAGAGTTCACAAATCATGAGTTACCAGAGTTAAAATTGTAGGTGAACTCAAAACTGTTTCATTTCTAAAGTTTGGAGTTCATGGTTAGCTTTAATATGAACCTCCTGAGGGTAGCCAACAAGCTTCATTTGGTAACTAAGGGTACAATTTTCCCCATTCTTAATTTTTCAAAGATGCATCTTAAGATTGCCATGAGCTCTTTTAAACAATGCCAGTGTTTCTTTCTTGTGTCTCAAGCACAACCCAAGGTTGTTGGGTTTTTGTTTGTTTGTTTGTTTGTTTATTTGTTTGTTCTTTTTTTAAATTTGGCTGTAAGTTTTTTCCATACATAAAGCAATTTCCCAGTTCATGGACCACTTTCCCTTGATTTCTTAAGGGTTTCAAAATGACTTGAGAAGCATCATTAGCATCTTAATTCCCTCCTGACAGGCATCACCTGTTTCTAGTTTTCAGGAAGTAAAGCTAAACTTTCAAGCAGCACTTGGGAAAAAGCAGCAGTTTACAAACTACATTTCCCAAGCTGCCTTTCAAACTACATTTTCCAGGTTGCCTTTCTGGGTCCCAGAGAAAGCTCAGCTGCAGCCAATGGTGACCTTTACTCTCCCAGTTTTATTCACACAGTCAAAATCAAGTTTCTGCTCTTTTATCACAGGAGGTTTTTGAGTTTTTGAAAATTAAGCTTTTCACCTGGCACTGTCCCAAGAGTGGGCTGTACCCATCTGCCCATGTGCACTTGTACAGGCACTTTGGTGCCAGAAGCAAAAAACCCTCCAGGCTTACTCCTCTACCTCATCGGGTCAGTAAAAGAGAATGAAAGTACTTGAAATAAAAGTCTTTTCAGCCTTTTCAGAGAGATTCCTTCCCAGATAGATTTTTGTCTTGCCCTGGTATGTCTCCTCCCCTAGATACAGGGTCCCTGATGCCTCTGCTGCTGAGGCTCAAGCCCTACAGTAAGAGCACCATGCTCTTCTCCCACAGTCAGGCCCAACAAAGTGTCCCTCAACAGCCATGCCTCTGTGCCTCTGTGAAAACTATGCCCCTAGCTGTTTTGTTTTGTTTTTAAATATTGGCTTAAAGGGAAGATAGGACTAGCAGAGAGGATTTGCCATGTTCCAAAAGGTTTCTTTTTTTTTTTCCCCTATGGCAGTTAGAGGTGATTTCCCATTCTGGTAGATGTTCTTTCCAGGTGAATCTAATTTACCCTTACAGGAAGGAAAAAAAAAAAAAAAACAACTCTGAGAAGGAAAGACCCAAAAAACTTCCAGTTTTTAAGGAGAGAGATTACTAAGTCTTTCTCAAGACTGTTCCCTAACCGTGGCTTCATGGCCCAAAGAAAACTAATTCTGATGTGCTGTGGATATTGCTCTGTATGTTGTGAATATGTTGCTCTGATTGGTAAATCAAATAAATGCTGTTTGGCCAGTAGCCAGGCAGAAAGTATAGGCAGGATAAACAGAGAAGAGAATTCTGGGAACAGGAAGGCTGAATCAGGAGTCATCAGCCAGACTCAGAGGAAGCAAATGTGAAGGCAGAACTAAGAAAAGGTACCAAGCCACACGGCTAAACATAAATAAGAATTATGAGTTAATTTAAGTGTAAGAGCTAGTCAATAATAAGCCTGAGCTAATGGCCAAGCAATTTTAATTAATATAAGATTCTGAGTGATAGTTTTATAAGTGGGATGCAGTACTGTGGGGGCTTGGTGGCACCCAGAGAGAAACTTCAGTTACACTGATGGTATAATGTTTTCATCCAGTAACAATGTCAGTGGAGTTTTATTTACTCGCATTCATCTCAGAAACAATTTTTTTTTTCCTGCTGCTCAGGACTCAGATTTAAGCTTTCCACAAGAATCTTTTTCTGGTCATTTTTCTCATAGTATTTTTTCATGACTCCAGTTCTTCCTAGAGTTTGCATTCATAGTGCCATAGTTGGAAAATCAAGGACATAGTTGTTCCCTGTCTTATTGCTTATCTTACCCTTTTTTCTTATATATTATATTCCTATAATCTACCTTCCATTTTTTCCTTCTTATCCTTAGTTTTTTTTACACTGTATTCCTATATTCTTCCTTACATTCTTTTTTTTTTAAGTTTTATAGGTAGAAATTAAAATAGTGAGAAAAAGAAGGAAACCTAGGTAGAGGGAGATATATGCTGCAGCCTCACTTTTTTAACTTTGGCATTCAGCCACCTTATTTTCACTCCCCAAAATAGAATACCCCTGCCTTAATTTTTCAACATATTTGGACCTGATTCAGGAGGACCTGAATCATTATCCACAGGCCCCTTCTGTCTCTTCTAAAGGGCTATTCACAGGGATGTCAAGGGGTGGAGCAAAGACCTCCCCCTAGCTCAGCCAAGTGTAGACCCTACCAATCACCTAGTAACCACATACATGGTCAAGTAATCCTTTAATGCAGCCCTGCTGGGTGAAGCAAGCTCAGCTATCACTAGGAAACAATTATGGATCTCCACAGTTTTCAGGACAGTGTTTCTCGCTGAACCTGAAACTCATCCATTCAACTTTGGGCTGATGAGTGAGCACCAGGGATCTACCTGTTTCCATATGCTTTGCACTGGAATCACAGATATTCAGCACTGTACCTGGCTTGTACTTGGCAGCTAGGAGTTCTAACTCCTGTCTTCAACCTGTGCAGCAAGTATTTTACTGAGTCTCTTCCCAGTCCTTATGGGTAATGTGTAAGGTACATAATGTGATGATATGGGATGCTTGCAAGATAGTAAAAATATGTGTAGTGATGCAAATTAAGACACTCACAATCTCACAGCAAAATTACTCTTGTTTTGTCTTTTAGCTGAAATCTACTCATAGACCAGATTACTGCCGTCTTCCCAAGCTGTGTGCTATGCAGTATACCTCTAAACTTGGTCATCCCACCTACCTGCATTTCCTTCAAACCTACTTTGGGAACCCTATTTTCTTCTTTGTCTCTATATCAGATTTTTATTTTAAATTCCACATAGAGATGAGATTGCACAATATTGCTCTTTATCTTGTTTATTTCACCTAGCATGATGTTCTCGAGAATCACCCATATTATCATAGATGTCAAGATCTTACTCCCCCTTTTTACTTTTTCCACTCTCTTCCCTCCACGTGGTCTCTCTGTCTCTCTATCTCTTTATCTCTCTGTCTCTCTCTCTCCCTTTCTCTCTCCCTCTCTCTTCCTCTCTTTACCAATAAAGCTCTAGAAAGATTTTAAAAAATCTTGTCCTTTCTAGATCCTTATACTGTGTTCAAACACAAGATCTTACCTATGTAGTCCCAGCTGCCTTGCAACTCATTTTTTTAGTCAAATTGGACTCAAAACTCAACAGGAATCTGCCTGCCTTTTCCTCCCATGCCAAATGTCATCCTATTACTTATAAGTACCATGGTTTCCCTGTCCATTATCCCAATAGTGACTCAGGCTTTAGGAGTGCAGATGAGCATTCCAAAGCAGTGATTTCCTCCATTCTGTTTCTAGTTTCATTAGGAATCTCCACAGTGCTTTCTGTCATGGCTGTCACAGAAGTGCAGAGCATTCCCTCTTCTCAGTACACTCCCAACATTTGTTCTCCTTGACATTTTGACGGTGGCCATTGGAATAGGTATGAGACAGCACCTCTGATGGTGGTTGACATACATTTCCCTTCTCCCTTACTTTGGGATAAAGTCTTTGAAGAGTGTCTTATGGGGCCTGGACCTGCTTACTCACAAGGCCAGAGGAGTCAGAAAACTCACCCAGCAGATTAGTTCAGCAAGGTGTTCTACAGGCTAAGGATGCATGGGAACATTGCCTTGATCTCCTGAATCCTCTTTTGTTCCCCATCAATCTTAAAATTAACAACTTTGTTCCCAATTCCAAGAATCAATCATGACAATTAACTGATGGTCACTCCGTGTAATAAGAAACATTAAAAACTGAAGTCTTTTATTTTTTTTTAATTGAAAAAAAAAACTACAATAAATGAAGTAAATTAGAGCTTTCAGTTTCTGTCTACAAAGGGGAAAACAATCTGGGATGGGGAAAGTTATATAATTTAAATTTAAAAAAAGCTAAATGATGGGTATGCAGGAATCAGGCTTGGCATCTGAGATACTAAATAACATTGACACATAAAATGGCTCTATGATTCCATCAGCATTATTTTCTGCATATTTAAAATCTTTCAAGGCAGTAAATACTTTTTTAATATGCTGCTCCTTTACTATGTAAAAGAGCCTTTTATAGATTGGCCTCTTGGTTAATATCAGCCCTTCCAATCAAGCATCCAATTGTAATCCTGGCTCCCTCCCTTGAATCGTTCTTGCTAGTTGTATATTAAATATACAGCCAATACCATATAGTTATGATCTCCATCTGCAGACTCTGATATTTTCAACAGCCCTAGCAAGATTTCCTTTGGGTACTTTGAACAGAGACAAAATAGGCAATCGGCTGTCCTGAAGCAATTATAAAGCTGGGCTGTTCAATTTTGTATGGTGAGAATTCATTTGCCTTACTTCTAACCTAACATCACTGCATATAAATGTAATAAAAGCTATAGGCTCAAACTCAATCCTGGCTTCATGTATCAGAGAATTGTATCTTATCAAAAACATTTTCTCAGGTGAAATATGCTGCCTATAGTTAAGGAAATGTTTCAGCTGTAAATGTGATTGCCATTAAAAAAAATTAGCAAAAGGTCTACCATTTAGAGTCAAAAAAGCCATCCAGCATACTCTCCAAAAAGACTTCACAGTTTTGCCTGGTGGATCTCAAACTTAAAATGCATTTTAGTGCACCAACCATGTAGTAACAGAACTGTAATTACTTAAGTCATGTGATCACTATATTAATTTCCTAATTTGTCCCTTTTAACTGAGAGTGGCACCCCTTTGACAACTAGTCTAAACTCTGCTGCAGGAACAATCATTTTAGAGGATGTCTTAGCTGGTCCTGCTCTGATCCAACACCATTGCTTTCCATGAAATTCTCCAGGGAAAGTCTCTTGAATTCTTTCTCAATAGCAAAGAAACATTTCCCATAATTCTACCCAAGCCAGTTAGTCTAAGGACCATTTTCTCCTTATACTTCAGCAATGTCTACACATGTACATTTCTTGGGTAGCTCTCCTATCAGAAGTGTGAAGCTATATTTTCAATGATGTAAGAAAAATTGGTTCAAGTGCAAAATTTCAAAGAATGCCCACCAAAGGCAATCACTAAAAAATAAATACCATTTTAATTCAATATATTAAGAATCAAACTTAAAGAAAAATTCCATAATGAATCATTATCTAAGGTAAATATAATATTGTAAATATAAAAAATATTTACCCACTGATATTTAATCCCCCTGATTTTCTGTCCTTTATCTGTTAACCTTGTCCATCTTATTCATCCCTTCAAGAAATTCCTCTTCCAAGAAAAAGCCATATGCGATTTTATCCAGAAAAGTAGTGGAAGGCTGCCCATTAATGAATGTATTATCTCTTACATGCTTCTGTTTGAGCATGCACCAGTAAGTATTTAATTCCTGGGATAAATTCCACACTAATTTACATTCAAGCACATTGCTATGATATACATCTGTGTTAGGTGTCCTGCATACACTGCTTGATCAGCCTGGAAGATGGCAAGCAGAGTTCCAAGATGCCCTATGATCTGCACCCATGGAGTTGTACCCATGAAAAAGTTAAATTATTTGGCAAAGGTAAAGAGACTCAGTCATTAGCTTAATTAGGTTCTACAGTAATCCAAAGATAGCCAAATACTGCAGTTGTAATAAAGGCACCAAATCAATTAAACTCAATCTGAAGGGATAGTGTTCCTGGATAGTGTTAGCTTCACAAAGGCTCTTACAAAGGGGATTCAGGTTTTTCCTGAAGACTTGAGTATCCCATGGATCTGATAAACAACCTGCTTTCAGGTCAACAGAGCAGGGATTCTGACAGAATATTGGGTGAAGTTGAATAGAAGCTGAAGGAAGAAGTGGACCCTTCACCCTAGTTAATGTCTTGATTTTAGTTTTGTTTGACACTAAGAAAAAGTCCAAAGGCTTCTATGCTCTGAGGCACATTCAGAATTCCATGCCACTGAAATATTTAAGTTTCCCCATATACAACTTATTATGTAAATACAGAAAATGAATACAGAAGCCAGTATCACACCCTTGAAAAGAATTTATTGTATGCACTATAACCTTCAATCTGTTGAGACAAGCCTACATACTCTCTCTAAAGATGAATTGTATAACTAGTTTTTGCTATGTGGGCCTTTTTTCAATCATTCTCGATTGCCCATAATACCAAGTAAAACTCTGTATTGTATGTTCTAAATGATTTTCTCTAAACCCATCTTTCCAAACTGTCTTCCCACTACCGTATAGGCCACTCCAGGACTCTTCTTACATATGGTCAAGGTAGCTTTTCCTTTTTTAGTTTTATATATTCAAGTTTAATTACATAGTCTACTGATTATTTATGTATCCTCCTTAATTTTTACCTGTTTTTATTATTGTGTTTTCAATGCCCTTAACACTTTTAAGTACAGTATAAAGATATTTTTACCTCAGTTCTTTTTCCATAAAGATAGCAGGAAAACAACAACCACTGTGAACAAACATTTGACAACAAAACATATGTGCCTACTATAGTGGAAATAGTGTATGTCCACCCTACCAATCCATAAGCTGCAAATACATATTGGAATATATTGTAAATATGGCAAAATTGAAAGAAGCTTTTGAGAACAGAGAAGCATCCTGCCAGAAATGAGAAAGCTAAAGTTGAAGCTGCCTTCCTAGCTAGGTGAATTATAGTGAGAACTGAATCACAGGCTTCTTATGCAATACAGCATGACATTGCGAGAGTCTAAAAGAGCTAAAAACACTTAAGTCACAGAGAAAGCACCAAATACCAAATAAAGACAATCACTGCAGGGAGTATTTATTCAATGAGGAATCGATTCAAATAATTTCTGGGGCTGGGGTAAACCATAGTCTGCTCTGCAAACTGGACACCAAGGTACTAATTCAGTCTAAGTCCCACCCCTTGAGACTCTGAAGAGCCCCTATCTTAAATCCAAGAAGAAAAGCATCTAAGTTCTGTCTGGAGCAGTGAGGCTAGAAAATAAGACAAATTCCTCCTGATGTTTTTCTCTTTAAGTTCTTCAGGGAATTGGAGATTGCCCACCTACTTGGAAATGATCATCTGCTTGAGTGAGCCCATCAGTGCAAATGTTAATCGTATTTAGAAACACCCTCGGAGACATTCTCAGAAATAACATTTTATGTGGGACCCTCTGGTAGTTAACTATCCAAATACATATACTGACATTGGGGAAAGCTGGTTGCCACTGAGGCAAAGTAGGTGAAAAAACAAACAAACAAACAAACAAAAAACGAACAGTTGGCAACCACATCTGAAATCTGAACCCCCTGACCTTAACAGGTCATGCCTCAGGAATCATAATCCAACTAAATGACTGTGGCTCGGGATGTTTTGCTGCAGGATTGTCTGACTTTCCCTTGGCTTGCAGTAGTTCTCAACCTCAATAAAGTTTCGACCCTTTAATATAGTTCTTCATGTTGTGGTGACCCCCAACCATAAAACTATTTCACTGCTACTTCATAACTGTAATTTTTCTACTGTTATGAATTGCAATGTAAATATCTGATATGCAGGATATCTGATATGTGATTTCTAAGGGGGTGATGACCCAGAGTTCGAGAGCTGGTGGCTGAGAGTAAAGACATAATCTTGGGGTTAAAAGTTATTGTCAGTGTACTAAAATCCAAGTAGTTCTGATTGAGTGTGCTTATCATATTTCCTGATATTCATTATGAATCTTGAGAAAACTGCTGGCTCATAATAGTTAATGTATAAAACATGATATGAAATATTTCAACACCTGAATTATATAAAACTTTTAGATTTAAATAAAAAGCAGGTACAAATACCAGCATAGGTCTCATAAAAGGTAAGTAAAATTTATGTAAAATTATTAAAGTTATTATCCAAGTTAAAATTGCTATTGTCCTAGAAGAAAGTATAGATTCTAATGATCAAAAAAGAAAAAAAGGTTAACTGAAAAAAAAAGGACAGAAGCACATATCAGACAATGTAAGAGAAAAACTCATAATAGACTCAGTTACTATAATTTTATTAAAAGCCAAAAGAACAAGAGAAGACAGTGCTGAAAAAATGGTCATGGAAAAAGAGTCAAAATTGTCAAAAAAATGAATAAAACAAGTGATATTCTTTTAAAAATTTCAGGGAAAATTTATATATTTACATATATATACATGAATATATATATACATGTGCATATATTATATATACAGAATTGATGTCTCAGATGTAGTAAAAATATAAAAATTAAAATTAAACAGAAAAAAATAATAAAAGATATGATGAAAGAAAACTTAAAAAATGTGAACCTAGAATAATGCAAAATGTTGATTTCAGAAAGGGAAAATCTCAGATTGGCTGAGATTTTTATTTGCTTAAGATTTATTGAGAAATGTACAAAAAGCCACATTTCAAAGTCCTTGGGATAAGACTGTATAATCTGGAATTTTACACAGTCTTTAGGAACTTGGGAATGCTATAGCCAAGAACTCTCAGTGTAAAAAAATAAATAAATAAAGTTGCAATGGATTCTTTTATGAGCCAATTAATGGAAAAATCCAGCCTGGAAATATGAATGGATAATAAATCTATTTAAATTGATACTTCAGAAAAATTATTTAAGAAATTGTGGGTCAGAAGATACATGTTATTTAGTGGTAATGTAGAAGTGTATGCCAGGTCAAAAAGGGGGGAGTCAGAGTGTGGGGATCATAAGCATTTTATTTTTTCCCTTTTGTTTTAAATAACCAAAAAGAAATGCAATATATAAAACTAAACATGAGACTTTTAAAAAAAAATCTTGAAGTGTAAACTAACCAAGAGATAAAATGGAAGCAGGTCCTACAATCTAACCCAACCTGAGGAAACTATAAAGAAAGTAGAAAGGAAATGCAGAAAACAGGGACTAACTAGTAACCTGCTGGTGTTTGGAAAAAGAGAGCCAGGGGTGGAAATGATCAAGATAAATTGTGTACATGTATGAAATTATTAAGAGCAAATAAAGTTTAAAGCAACTTTGAGAGGATTGTAGAGAGGGCTCAGTGGTTAAGCACACTTACTTCTCTTAGGGAGGGAATATGTTAGCTCCCATGTCAGAAAGCTCACCATGCTTGTAATGATAGCTCCAGAGGATCTGGTGCCCTCTCCTCATCTGTCCTCATCAGGCACATGTGCACAGATAAACTCAGAGACAAATCATAAATAAATAAGAAAATAAATCTTTAAAAAGCTTAGTAAAACAAGTATTCATGTTCACATATTAGTCAGAGTTCTCTAGAGAAACAGACTGATAGAAGGGTGGCTTACAGGCCAGTGGTCCAACTAGTCCAACAATGGGTGTCTACCAATGGGAAGTCTAAGAATCCAGTAGTTTTTCAGTCTATGAGGCTGGATGTCTCAGCTAGTCTTCAGTATACACTGGAATCCCAAAGAAGGAGGCTCTAATGCTAGTGAAGAAATTAACTTGTCAGCAAAGAGAGGACAATCAGGCAGAGAGCAAGAACTTCTTTCTTCTGTGTCCTGTATTTATGATGCCATCGGAAGATGTGGCTCAGATTTATGGTGGATATTCTGATTTCAACGGATCTGAATTACAGGTGAGTCTTACTACTTCAACTGATTTAATAAAGAAAATGCCACAGGTTTTAGTTAATTACAGATGCGGTCAAGTTACAACAAGAATAGCCATCACAACACATATAGTTTGTATAAATAAGAAGTGGAATAGAAGTGGTTAATAGAGATAACCTGGAAAACTGAACCAGCAGAAAGAACATTAGCTATTTTTTTAATCTCTTTGGCCTCGTTACTATGTAAAATGCCAGACACAGTAGCATAATCCCATAATCTCAATCCTACTAGGGCAAAAATAGGCAGATTCTTGGAGTTCATTGACCAGTCAACCTAGCCAAATTGATAAGCTCTATGTTCGATGATAGGCCCTGACTCAAAAAATAATGTGGAGAATGATCTAGGAAGACAGAAAATATTGACCTCTTTTACATACATACTTTGTTTGCTGGCACCAGCAGTCACACGTGTATATATGGACACACATTTGCATTTCACGTGGTGTAGGGGATATGAATTCATGTCCTCATACTTTTGTGACAAGCACCTTAATGTCGAAGTCACGTCCCTACCTACCAGGACATTTTACCTTTTTTATTTTGCATACTTGCTCTCATTTACCCTTTGCAACATACAGGACTCACTTACAATATGTCTTATAGGCAACTGGTGTCCACCCAATTCATGGATATAAGAAGTTTGAAGGTCATCCAGTGGAAGACATTCTACCTCTCCTGTTATGACACAGGCTGATGTAGCAGCTCTGTCCCTAGGTACTGTGGACTCTCCAACATTGTCTGAATCCCCAACTACCACAGGTGTTATTTCTTAAAATTCATTTCCTTGAGAAAACAAAGTTATTTAGACAGATTCTAGAATCCACCTCTGGCAAAGTGCCATGAGGCATATAAGCCTCTAAGACACTGAGCCAGGGGATGAGCATTCACGAAGATACAGAAAACTGAGTGACTAATAATGACACAACACATTGTTTTTGAAAGTCACATGCTTTCCTAACCTTGGCTCTCAGAGGAACTGAAGATGTTCTAATCAAGCTGCTAGCTAATAGATGAGAAATAATTTATGATATGAGATTATGATAGGAAGCAGAGCGTGTGTTGCCAAAGAAGATCAAAGATTCAGTGACAGTGGTCCTCCCGACCCCATCTACTAATCATGAATGACTTCTCACTGCTCACAACTACAAAAACCAAAACCAAATGTAGAAGTCAGGCAGGGTCTGTGAAACTCTAGTAATAAGTAGTATTCATCAGCAGGTACACGAGCCAAGAAAAGAATAGAAAGATATACATCTCATTAAGAGGTGAAAAGCTAATAAAATATTACTTTTATGCCTATAAATTATTAATAAAATTTGAAATGTAATGTGTTGTTTTGATCTATGGTGTGCCTATGCCAATTACTATAACTCATCATGGAAGATATTAACACTTAGCCATCTTATGATTACAGGAAAACATTTAAAAATTAAATCTCAATTCATGTACATGGCTTATTGTAGAGATGTGTGGTAAGGCAATCAATAAAATCTTCCAAGCATAAAACACGTAATACTAGGATAAAAACTTTGGGATGAAATACAATAAAAGTACAAGTTTAAAGAGTGAAATTAATGCCTTTATATTTAAAACTATTCCATGAGTACTGGCGAATACTTAATCACTGTGATCATTAAATTGTATAGGAAACATTTAAAGTACAATCTAAGAGTTTTATTTTTTAATGACAATATTTACACTATGCAAGGAATGACATCTCTGAAAGTTCTTAGATATATGTTTAACACTTTCTGCTGAAAATGTACAGCTGTGTATATACACTCAGAAAATTCTTTTAGGGATGCTCAAGTAAAAGCACCTTAAAGCTATTCTACAAGCTGCAGTTATTAATGTTTATATTTTACCATGCTTACTATTCCTAAGTATTAGATATGCACACAAGCTTGTTCCTTCTGAGTTCTTCTCCATGCCTGTCACATAACCAGTGGTAGTCACACTCCAAAACCTTACCCCATTAAAGCCCCCAAATAATCTCTACCTATCACCAGATTGGATAACTGACATATCTCTAACAAAAGTAACCAATGAGCTGTTATCAGAGAAACATGGAATTTATTGTGAGTTGTGTACCATAGAAATGCAGAAGCTTTGCCTATAAAGTCTCATCAACAGAACTTTCTGAGCATGAGCTGAAAAAGGATAACAACAATACACATGCTACAGTGAATGGGGATAGGGAAGTTCTGGAGGCCTCAACCCTACACAAAGAACTACAGGCAACTAAGAAATGCTCAGAGTGAGAGAAGTGGGAACCACCTGTTAATCCAATACCAAATGTACATTCCTGAAAACACCCATGAGTAACATACAGACCAAGCAAGTATTATGTGCTTAGGAATACATACATATTGTTGATATGTATATATAAAATGACCTTGAATTTGAAAGGGTGCAAGGAGGGTTTTAAGGACGTGTTTGGAGGAAGGAAAAGAAATGGACAAGTGATGTAAGAATGTTACAATCTCAAGAAAATAAAAAAAATAGTGAATAAATTGCATGGATGCTGGAATTTCCCCCTTTAGTATAATGAGATCCAAATATTTTTAAATGAACTCAGGGCTCTATCAAATCCAGTGTCTCTTTACAAGAAATGACTTCTTGCTGCACTGAACCCCTACCTCTCCTGTGGCTCCTTCCAATCAGGGCCATGGCTAAACTGGATGCCCATACCTCACTCTATCCTCCATCGTGTAAGAAATACTAAGTGCATGCTGTCTTATTCAGTTCTTACTCACATCTAGCATGTCTGTTACATGATAAAATGTTCCAGATTTTCTTTCTTTCTTTTTCCAAAGTTCATCTTAATTTTTCCTTGTGAGGACCTCTGGCTTTCCAGGCACCTGGGTATTGGGGATTTTCCATTGAGGAGATTGTTTGGAAACTAAAAAATTAGTATGATTAAAGGACCTTGATTTGGAAAAAAAAAATTCATTTGCAAGTTGTTTTAGTTACCTTTTGTTCCTGTGATAAATCATCATGCACAAAACTGACTTAGAGAAGAAAGTTTATGTGGGTTTAAATTTCCAGATGTGGAATCCTTAGGAGAGAGAGAGGCATGGCACAAGTCGACCAGAAAATGGAGCTGAGGGTTCACATCTTTTTTTTTTTTTTTTTTTTTTTTTTTTTTTTTTTTTTTTTTTTTTTTTTTGTCAGAGCTGAGGACTGAACCCAGGGCCTTGCACTTGCTAGGCAAGTGCTCTACTACTGAGCTAAATCCCCAGCTCTGAGTGTTCCCATCTTAACTGTTTCAGAGGGAGGAAAATCAACCAGAAGTGGGAGAAGGCCATAAACTCTGAAAATCCTACTCCAGTGGTATACCTCCCCCAGCAAGGCTCCATGTCTCTAGTGTTCCACCATTGCCCCCCAAAGCACCACCAACCTGGGACCAAGAGCTCAAATTTAAACCACCTTATAAATGATAAGGAAGTTTGGTAGGTGCCTGAGCATGGCATACACCACCAGTTGGTGTATCCTGATTAAGCTGTACTGAATTCCCCTTTGTAAACTGACTTCCTTGAAGTCAAAAAGGTTTCCTCTTTCCATGAGGAGGAGGAGATAGCACATTTCATTTATGTAAATGGAAACTGTGTTTCAAAATTAATGGGAAGCTTCAACCAGATATAATTCTTTGACTTCTAGAGTGCCTTCAACATGCACGAAGAGAGAGAATGATGTGCCAGGTGGAGTTTGAGTTTGTGATTTACTATTCTTCCTTTTCATTTCACCAAAATTTAGTCACTAACAGTGTAATTAAAGTCAAGTAACCAACTTTGAAATTACAGTAATATCAATGCCAAATTAAAAGATGTTTAAGGAAAAATAATGATGCTATCCATTTCCACCTAATGCTCTCATCCAGTACTTGAGCTTTCTGCAAATAGCCCAAAGACACTCATACTTACAGAAAGTACAGTGTCTGTGTGTCTGTGTGTGTGTGTGTGTGTGTGTGTGTGTGTGTGCGTGCGCGTGCACGCGCGCGCATGCATGTGCATGCACTTTGGGTGCTGGCAATGGAACTTTGGGCTTTGTGACTGCCAGATAAACAAAGAACAACTTCCAAGCTCACAAAAATTCCTTATTCACATAAATTTCTGCAGTCTTCATGGCATTAGAGATTCGTTGTGGATATAAGACAGACCTCCATTAGAGCTTGCAGTTTATAGGGAGATAAGTAATATACAATTGCAAATTTTGAATTCACATTTTTGAAAAAAGATTAATTAACTAATAGCGAAGTCTCAAATATTTTAATGGAGGGAATAATTACAGCAGTGCCCTCTTCTCAACTACATTCTTTCTATATAAGGTTACAGGGTTGAATGTGAATATTAGTATTTCCCAATAGTGTTCCAAGTACATCTCATTATCCACTGAAATACCTTACAGAGGAGATGAAATTTTTGGACCTAGTATTACTTAGATCCAAAGAACCTGTTGCTCTGAAGAGACACCATGACCATGACAACTCATATAAAGGCAAACATTTATTTGGGGTAGCTTGCTTACAATTTAAAGGTTTAGTTCATTATTATGGTGGGGAGCATGGAAGCATGCATGCAGACATGGTGCTGGCTACATTCTGATCAGAAGGCAATAGGAAGTGGACTCAGTGTCACACTGGGGGAAGCTTGAGCAAAATAGACCTCAAAGCCCACCTCCACAGTGACACACTTCCTCCAACAAGAACACACCTAATTCAACAAGACCATACTTCCTAATAGTGCTATTCCTTTGGGGACATTTTCTTTCAAAACACCATATTCCACTCTCTGGCCCCTAAAGGCTTGTAGCCATATCATAATGCAAAAATGCATTCAGTCCAACTTCAAAAGTCCTGATAGTCTATGACAGTTCTAAAAGTCCAAAGTGCAAAGTTTCTTCTGAGATTCATGTAATCCCCTATAAAATCAAAATAAAACAGCAGATCACATACTTCCAATATATAATGGCACAGGATATATATATAATATATATATTATATTACCATTTCAAAATGTAAGTAAGGGAATGTAGTGAGGAAACACCAGATCAAAGCAAGATAGAAAACCAGCTGGGCAAACTTCAAACTCTGCTTCTCCATGTCTGATGTCAAAACACTCCTCAGAATCCCAACTCTGTTCAGGTTTGTTGATTGCAACACACTTCTTTCTCTTGTGACAGTTGCAATCCCTATTAGCAGCTCTCCTCCGCAGGTATCCCATGACTCCAGCATCTCTAACATCTTGTGTTCACCAAGCCAATCCAGGATTCAATTTCACAACTTCACAAAATGGCCTCTATACTAGGCCTCCATTCAGGGACACCCCTGACACATGGCTGGCCTCAGCAACTTTCCTTAGGCATGGAGGCAAATTCTATAACCTGTTTCTTCTGTCCTTAACTCTAAAGCCAGAACCATGTGGCCAAAGCTGCGTAATTCTGCTGCTTGCTGGGGCTAGAACATGGTCCCCTTGTTTAATTACATCTTCACCAGCCTTCTGTTTTTCATTGTTACATTCACTGCCAAAGCTTGGCTGTCCTAGGACTTGCTCTGTAGACCAAGCTGGCCTCAAATTCAGAGATCTACCAGCCTCCACCTTCTAAGTGCTGGGATTAAAGGCCCACCCTTTAATCACACCCAGCTCTAAACTTTTCTTTAATTCCTTTTTAAAAGTTGGGAAACTAAGTTGCCCTGAGGTCACCACTTCCCTTTTTATATTTCTCAATCTGTTTATCTTCTTGAACAAAGGATTTAGCCATTCCATTTCCTGGTACCACTTTTCTCAATCTGTACATTTTGGATTTTTGTTTGCTCAGCTTGCTCCTTTCCATTATAAATCTTCATTAGAGTTACCATTAATAACCACAATACAGAGTCCATACTAAGCTATTTTGAGATTTCTTCTGCCAATAGAATTAATCCAAAACTCTTCACTTTAGCCTCAGGTAGACCCTTTGGACAAGGGCAAAAAGCAGCCACTCTTCACAAAATATCACAAGAATGATCTCTAGGCTACATAATAAAAATTTTCTCCTCTGAAAGTTCTTGAGCCAGCCCCTAACATTTCATATAATGCTTAGCACCACTGTCTTCCATGCTTCTACTAGTATGGCCCATTAAGCAATACTTAAAGCATGATACTGCTTTCCTTAGCCCTAAGTACCAAAGTCCAAATTCCTCCAAAGAAAAACATGATCTGGCTTATCACAGAAATACCCCAGTCTCTGGTATCAACTTCTGTCTTAGTTAGGGTTTCTGTTGCTATGAAGAGACACCATGACCATGGTAAATCTTATTAGGAAAACATTTAATCAAGGTGGCACTTTACAGTTTCAGAGGGTCAGTCCATTATCATTATGATGGGAAGCATGGTGATGTGCAGGCAGACATGGTGCTGACTACATCTTGATCAAAGGGCAATGGAAAGTGGACTGAGCCACTGGGACTATCTTGAGTGTAGGAGAACTCAATGCCTAACCCCATAGTGACACACTTCTTCTAACAAGGCCACACTTACTCCAACAAGACCATGTCTACTAATGGTGCCACTCCCTTTGAGGGCCATTTCCTTTCAAACCACCACATAGTATTTTTTTAATGTTTATTTTATTTCTAATTATATGTCAGTGTGTGTTTGTGTGCACTTGCATACTAATGCCTGCAGAGGTCAGAGGCTTCAGATGGCCCTGGAGCTAGAATTACAGGGATTTGTGAGATATCTGATATCAACGCTAGAAGTGAAACTTGGATCCTCTGCAAAATCAGCAAGTGCTCCTACTAGCTGAGCCGGCTCTTCAGACCCTGGACTTGGTATTTTAGCAGTCTTGTCCCACTGAGTTTTGTTCCTTCACTCTGTGAGATCCAGTGATGAGCTTGGCCTTTTCCTTTGCAGTCTAGTTCAGAATGTTACCTGTCCTCTCCTGACTATTTTTTTTTTTAGATTAATTTATTAGGGATACAGTGTTCTGTCCTATATGTATGCCTGCATGCCAGAAGAGGGCACCAGACCTCATTATAGGTAGTTGTGAGCCACCATGTGGTTGCTGGGAATTGAACTTGTGACCTTTGGAAGAGCAGCCAGTGCTCTTAACCTCTGAGCCACCTCTCCAGCCCCTCTACTGATTGTTTTGTGCATCTCAAGACAGACATTTAGTATACCATACCCCATTTTCTTGTTATTTGTAACAGAAGAGAAAACCCTGTCTCAATTAAGACTCATCTTTACACCAAATGCTTTTGAAGTTATCCTCTATCATTTGAATGGTTATAATTGTTTTTCAGTCCATTTTATTTTATTTTATTATTATTTTATTTTATTTTTTAATGTTTGTGTTTTTATTTTACATATCAGCCATGGGTTCCCCCTGTCCTCCCCCCACCCACCCCCGCCTTGCCCCCAGCCCCTCCCCTCCATTCACATCTCCTCCAGGACCCTGGGGATTCAGCACAACCTGGTAGATTTAGTCTACCAGGCAGGGGCAGTCCCCTCCTTCCAAGCTGAGCAAAATATCCCTGCATAAGCCCAAGGTTCCAAACAGCCAGCTCCTGCACTAAGGACAGGTCCTTTGCTCTACAAAAGCTTCTCAGTTTCAACAGGTCCCATCGATTGATTATTTCTCTCAGTGTCTGTGCTACTGGTGTTATATTTAGAAAGTGATCTCTGGTGCCAATGCGTTCAAGACTACTTCCTACTTTCTCTTCTATCAGGTTCAGAGTAACTGGATTTATGTTGAGGTCTTTGATCCACTTGGACTTAAGTTTTGTGCACAGTGACAGATATGGATCTATTTGCAGCCTTCTACACATTGACATCCAGTTATGCCAGCAACATTTGTTGAAGATGATTTCTTTTTTTCCATTGTACATTTTTGGCTTCTTTGTCAAAAATTATATGTTCATAGCTGTGCAGATTAATGTCATGGTCTTCAATTTGATTCCATTGGTCCACATGTTGGTTTTTATGCCAGTACCAAGTTGTTTTTATTACTGTAGCTCTATAGTAGAGCTTGAGTTCGGGGATTGTAATGTCTCCAGAGGTTGTTTTATTATACAGGATTCTTTTGGCTATCCTGGGTTTTTTGTTTTTCCATATGAAGTTGAATGTTATTCTTTCCAGGTCTGTGAAGAATTGTGTTGGTAATTTGATGGGGATTGCATTGAATCTGTAGATTGCTTTTGGTATGATCGCCATTTTTACTATGTTAATCCTGCCTATCCATGAGCATGGGAGATCTTTCCATTTTCTAACATCTTCTTCAATTTCTTTTCTCAGGGACTTAAAGTTCTTGTCATATAGGTCCTTCACATGCTTGGTTAGAGTAACCCCAAGGTTACTTTATAAGGTATTTTATATCATTTGTGGCTATTGTTAAGGGTGATATATCTGATTTCCTTCTCAGCCTATTTGTCTATTGTATATAGGAGGTCTACTGATTTTTTTTTTAGTTGATCTTGTATCCTGCTATGTTGCTGAAGGTGTTCAGTCCATTTTAAACAGAATAGGAGGGGTTGAAAGGAAAACAATTAAATTGCTCAAACAATCTTGGAAGCCAATAAGCCTGAGAGACATCTACAAAAACTCTAAATTCAAGTCTCATTAAGAGTGTGGAGAGGTGCATCTCATAATCCATATGCACACCTCTAAATCATCCAATTGTATGGGATGCCTAATCCTTGCAGTCTTCTAGCTTTCCATACAGAGCCTTGCCACAGAAATTATTTAGATAAGATGTTGTCTCTAGAGTACACATTTCCCTCTCACTGCTGTGGTCAGCGTAGTGTACATTTTTGCCTCGGTTTTAGACATTAAATTGGTCTTTATTGTAGAGTGAACATAAGCTGTTTGATGATGAGAAAGTATCAAACCTCATGTCCAACACCACCAGTTGCTTTAAATACTGTATGTCAATTCATGTGCTCAAAACACTCAGCCTCAAATCCCATTTTCTACTCATCTAACACATACATTTTTGCTCATTTTATTCATGTTTTAATTGCTTCCCTCACTCTGTATATTGTTTTCCTCCAGCACATATCCAACTCTATCAAAAACATTTCCAATTAATATTATTTCCTGATGTGTGTGTGTGTTGTTGTTTTTTTTTCTTGGAACATGCATTTGGCTCTATTCATATACTTGAATTGGTTTATGTTCTTACATGAATCAATAACTTTCCACCAAGCATATGGGACACTTGGGGTGTTGTAGTTGGAGACCTTCTCTCCAGCCCCCGCCAAGCCCTGTTAGACAGCCCACTTATAAAATAAATACACAGACAATTATATTATTTAAACTGCTTGGCCATTAGCTCAGGCCTACCGTTGTCTAGCTCTTCCTCTTATATTTAGCCCATTTCTATTAATCTATACTTTGCCACATGGCTCATGGCTTACCAGTACCTTACATCTCGTTTCTCATGGCAGTGGCTGGAAGTGTCTCTTCCCAGCCTTCCTGTTCCCAGCCTTCTCCTCTTCCTTGTCCTGCCTACCCTATCCTTCCTGCCTGGCTACTGGCCAATCAGCACTTTATTTATTTTAACCATTCAGAGCAACACATTTGACATACAGAACATCCCACAGCAGGGTGTTATAAATTTTCATATCCCTTAATAGTATAAAGGCAGATGATTCTTAGTAAACAGTAATGAATTGATTAATATTATTATATGTGATTCTATGGGCTGATGACGCATTTTAAATACTTTTGTCTATCTGGGATACTGTATTCAAAGACTATAAATTGAGTGGCTAGAGAGAAATACATTTCTCAGGATTCTGGAGGTCAGTGTGCTCGCATATGTGGTGTCTTTTAAGGACTGTCCATGCTTGTAAATGGCATTTTCAACCTTTCCTTACAAGACATAAGTGGTAAGGAAGCTTCGGTGTATTTCTGTTAAGGGCACTAATCAACATCCTCAGGTAGGAACCTACTCAAATAGGTTCCATCCTCAGGTGGGAACCTCTAAATACTAGCCCAAAACATAGATATCAGTGTTCAAATATAAATTTGGAGAGAAAGGACATAAACAGTTTGCACCACTGAAAACAAAAGAAAATGCTAGTAACAAAGGTAACATTTGGACAACTGAAATGAAGAACATGAACCAACAATTCACAGAAGATATATTGATGGTCAATTGTGATGTTTCAATGAGAATGACCCCTGCAGGCTCATATATTTGAATGCTTGGTCTCGAGTTATTGAACAGTTTTGGAAGGTTTAAGAGGTGTGGTCTTAATGGAGGAGAAATATTAAGAGGTATTGGCTTTGAGGTTTCAAAAGCCTACACTATTCCTACTTAGCCCTCCCTGTCTCCTGCTTGTGGATGATGATATAAGCTCTGAGCTGCTGGTATGGCACCATGTCTGTCTGCCTGCTGCCGTGTTCCATGCCATGATAGTCATGGACTCTATCCCTCTGGAACCAAGAGTCCCAATATAAATATGTTCTTTGGTAAGTTGCCTTCATCTTGGTATTTAGTCATAGAAATTTTGTAAAGTAACTAAGATATGAATACATTTTTCAAAACTACTTATTTCTAATAGTTGTTAAAAAATATAAATGAAAATGTCAATGAGGTGTATATTCTTAATTTTAAAGACAGGTAACATAACTTTAAGTAATGATACTCAGTGTGAAATAAATTTGTATAGAAAGAATATCCTTTAACTAGAAGACCTGTATAGTAGCACAGCCCTACTGAAAGCTAGTTCATAATGTAATTATATATGAGTTATATATGAGTTAAAAACAAGTAATGCCTTTAAGTATATTTCTAAGACTCTACTTTGTGGAAATGGGAGATTTTCCAAAGTAATATGTGGGGAACAATATTCCCAATAGCATTATTGATAAGAAAGAGAATAAATAATAACATAATAGTATTTTATGCTACCATTAAAATTACATTTAAAATAGTATTTAATGACATGTAAGATGACATATAATAAAGGCACACAATGCACACATGTGTGCATGCACACAAATGGATATAAGAAGAGAGAAAGAAATGATTTTGTTAAAAGACTAATGAGCAAAAAGTAGGGGAGAGAGAGACAATAGATTATAATTAGAACAATACTTTTAAAAATCAAATAATAAAAAATTGTTTCCAAATATATCGGCAATTTCACTAAATAGAAATAAATTAAATCCATATCTCTCTTACACCTAAGAAGTAGCAGTATGCCTAGTGTGGTTTTTCTCAGTTCATTATTCAATTCTGGATAGTCCCAGGAAACACAGCCTACATCTTCGTCCTTACATTAATAACTTTACCTTCTCTGTGAAAATTCAACACTTACACTCCATCCTTGCTCTACTAGCATATTTTGACCTTATTTAGTGTACACCAGTAAACACTGAGTTAGTTGTCTGAGGGAAATGTGTTTGTATATATGAGTTTATTAAATGGATGATTGAAGATTGTTTCAATAGATGACTTACAGTTTTTCAGTTTTATGATGGACAGAAATCAATATCTTCAACAGAAACTGTACTTTAAGTATTTGATACCTTTCCCTGGGGTAGCAACATGTGGCACAAAAGTCATGGCACAGGGCAGTGACACTGAGCCACTGTCCCAGCCAGCCTTCATTCAGGGGAGACAAGCCATGCTTTACAGGGTGCTGTGTCACTAAGTTTTGTAATGTAGATAAAGAGTGCTAAATGCATGTTTGACTTACAATTTCTATTGCTATGTGTTTTTTCAGGATGAAGCCACTGCAAGTGAGAAGCACTCATGCTTTTTTCTGATAGAGAAATAATACCAAGTTGTTAAATAATGATAAAATAGACAATACTCTCATGAATGTTATACAATCAATTCTCACAAAACACTTCCATTGAATTTTTCCAAACTTTTATATGCTCCATCAAAACTATGCTTGCTTCTAACAAAGAAATGTATACAGAATATGAATGGTTTTATGGTTTACTTATATCATCAAACATTATAACGATGAAATTAGATAAACATTAGAGCTTGACACCTTAGCAAGATGAATTTCTTTGCTAATACGGATTATAATTAAGCAGCAAGTTGGCATATTCTTTACCACTTTCTAGACAATAAATCAATCTATGAGTTGCAATGCCTACTGATTCTACTGGTATGAATGCTGTTCTCATAATGAACTCCAAATCATAATGAAGCATACATGAATGCATGCTGGAAAATTTTCAGTGCATTATTAGGAAGTATTCCATACAGAGATGGAATAGATATCAATCATATGAAGAATTAGCAGTGATAGTAAATACAATACAACAAATAGGATGATATGGTTTTTGAATACTCACTTATTTGCTGTTAATACAATTTTAGCTGCAGCACTGGACTTTAATTTTTGATAAAATCAAAATGTGCATTGAACAATTAGCTTTCAGAAACAATGAATAATTGCCAGTAAGCTCCTACAAGTGGTAATTTCTGACTGCAAAATGATACTGGGGTCTGGGTGCATTTCAACATCTCAGTATATTTGTTATTTTAAGCAGTTTATTCTCCTTGTATTTACTCTTTTTCTTGACTTTCTTCTATTTTCAGAAGCATGTTTAGAATACAGTAAAAGGGCACAACCTAAGAAATATGAATGTCTTGTAGGAGCTTGACCAGATGGGAGAATGTCTTCTCTTCTAGAAACTTCAAGATTGGATACATCCCTTGCAAGTATCTTGACTGCACCTCAAAGACACTGTGATACACTTCTGACTTATACAGTAATACTTTGAATTTTATTATTTATGCTACCATATCAGGGCTGAGGGGTAGCAGCAATACAAAGTTAATAAAGTTTAAATTTAAGTTCATATCAGTAACATTTGGAATCTACTTTGTTATTTACATTCTTTTTCAGGTTAGAAATAATTACATTACCATCTTCCTCCCATTTTTTCTACTTAGAAGTCAGAAGTTTTTCTTAGACTGATACCATCTCATTTGAAAACAAAGATTATTTTTCAAGTTTTTGTTTACAGTTTCTGTATAATCTATTACTTTTATTGTGCTGAAGATTAAAACCAGGGCCATAAACACTGAGCAAGCACTCCATCGCTAAGCTATATCCCTAGCCTGTTTGTATTTTCTGTCAACATTTATAATATGGTTGCTCAGATTTCTTTGTGTGTATCCTATTGAGCTCCACTAAGCTCTTGAAATCAGTGCCTTCATATCTGATGTTGGCTTTAAAAATATGTGAGTATCAGCATGCTCTTTCATTTTCCTTTCGTACTCTGGAACTCAGGTTGCATGTTTTCAGGCTTCTTTCTTTTACTCAAAATGTCTCTTACACTCCTCTCTGAATCCTACTTGTTTTTCCAATGTCTCAAACTGGGTATTTCTCACTCTCCTGTCTTCTCTAACTCTATTTCCTATTGTGTTGATTTTTGAAAAGTATTAAACTCCTGGTATTTTTTGAAACCAATACTTCCATTTTACTTCTTCTCATATATCTAAATCCTATGTCAATATTGTTTTTCTTTCCATCTATTTTCAAAAATATTAATCTTCATTGGTTGTCTTACTATCACAGGTGTATAACTATAACTATTTGATTCATTTTCTTAATTTTTGTGGTTTTCCTTGTGCATTTGGTTATTATTTACAGTATTTATTTATTTTGATGCTAGATATTAAATGTAAATAATTTAATGACTCTAAAGATGTCTTTTAGAAAGAATATTTTTCTCTGACCAGTACCTAAAATAAGATCCAATCCCCTTAACCAATAAAGACCATTTGTCAATCATTACTAAGGAATAGCCATCCCATATGCTCAATAAGAATAAATTAAATAAATTTTCCTTTCCTTATTGTTCAAATTCCACTTTTATTCCTTACTATCTGTGTTCACCTTGGGGCAGTAAAAAAAATACATAGATAAATAGATAGATTCTAATATACTATTATATTATTATTATATATGGCAATATTATGATGTTATTTTGTGGTCTAGGAAACTTTTCATTGTGATATTTGTATCCTGTCTAGTAGCCAGCTCAGAAGATATTTATTTGGTCACAATACTCAGAATCCATGACCACTGTGATGGCCTTTGATATGTTTTCGTGGAAATTTACTATTAGATTTTAAAAACTCTGTGGTTTCTTTTCATTAAGATTTTTTTTTCATAGGATGATTTAGGTAAGTTATACAGATACCCATCTTAAATATATAGGGTACATTGTAGTCTTGTTTCTTACTACAGTTTATATTACCAGAAACTTTTATGTTCTTCTTGTACCACTTTGAATATATTATCTTATATATTTTTGGTTTATATTCAGGTCATGATTTAGAAGAAGATAGAGTAGAAGAAAATAACTCAAATTTCCTACAAAGTATTTTCTTTATATTTCTTACTATCTTAGTCAGTGTTCTATTGCTGTGAAAAGTCATCATGACCACTACAACTCTTAAATAGGAAATCATTTAATAGGGGATTGCCTACAGTTTCAGAGGTCTAGTCTATTATCAATATGGAGAGAAGCATGGCAGCCCACAAGCAGAAATGGTAGCTGAGATTTCTACATCCAGATATGCAGGCAGTAGGAAGAGAAGGACACTGGGCCTGGCTTGAGTTTTGGAAACTTCAAAGTCCATACCCAGTGGCACACACCTCGTCCAACAGACTGTGCCTTGTAATCCCACTCAAGTATTCCTAATGAGGAAACATTCAAATATATAAGCACATGGGGATAATTCTTAGTCAAAGCAACTCTTTCTTCAAACAATAATAACAAAATACCCTACTTACTTGATAGCTCATGGGCAACCCTGTTTCAACTCAGTAGGTCACACACCCACAGAAAAGAGAAGAATGTTGGGAAGAATGTGAATTTCAGCTAGAGGAGGAAGAAGAGACAGGGTAATAGGATCAGAGAACTGCCTTTCATTATGTACAGTTATGAAACTGTCAAAGAATAAAAAACTAAAGACATTAAAAAACATATTTAACTGTCTTTGCATGGGCAAATTTGTTAAGCATCTACTTATATGCCAGATATTTTGTATTTTGAGTAATGCATTTGCAAATTTTACTGAGCTGTTTAATAGTTAATGAAATAATCCAAGTATTAGTTTTGTAGATGAGGAAACCAGTTCATAAAAACCACACCAACAATGTGACAATAAGTTAAAATCCAAGGCAAATATCTTAATGCTAATATCACATGATTAACAAAGAATGAATAAAATGTCTGTGTCTAGAAAACATGGCAACTCGGGTGCTTTCTCCTGTTCATCAGAGTCTTAAACACTACAAATATTTTCTGAAGTAGGATAATACTGTTTTATTTTAGCTTATTACTTACAAATCCTTTCTTTGCTTATCACCACACTTTCTGTAAAATAAGAGCCCTTTAATTTGCCTTTCACTTATTTTTGCCTGAAGGTACACCTTCAAATGGATCAAACTTAATTGCGTTATGGCCCTTAGCTAGTTCAAATTCCTCAATCAATTCACCTCAGATTCATCTTCTTTCAAGACTAAACAACCCCATTTTTCTTAATCTCTTTTCATATGTTCAGTAATCCTTTCCATTCCATTTATCATTTCTGTTGCCCTATGCTCTCTGCAGTTTAGCTATAATGTTCTTCAAATAAGGTCCTCTATCAGGTGTGTGCATGCTTAAAACTCCTGCTTCTACATTCCTATTAGGCTAAGAGGCTCTGGTGATTGTAGCTTGCATGGTGATTATGAATCTCAAGGCTGTGAAATGTGAAAGGTTACATTCTCAAAAAGTAGAAACAAATGACATTTTTTCATGTTTCTATTTTGCAAGAACATGTTTTGCCTAGAAAATGAAAAGGTGAGTCTTCAAAGCCCAAGAAAGGAAATGTTTGGTGTGAGAAATTGATTTTGTAATATTCATATATAAAAGTTAATTTGAAATTTCAGGAGATGAGGTAATAATTATCAATAATTAAATACTATTTGTTTTTTTCAAAGTGCCCAGTGACTTTTCTGGAGCTAATCTATCATTATCAAGGAGGTGCATGAGATGTGAATTTACCAGCTTCTGTAATAATGGAATAAATTCATCATAAAATTATAATCCATTTTAAAAATAAGTAAAGCAAATATCATCTAAATAAGTAAGTCTGCAACTCTCCAAGGCATCTCTAAAAAGAAACACAGCTATAGGAAACATCAATTACACAAGCCCCTTGATGATGCATAGCTACTTCCGTGCGAGGAGTAATTACTGTCTCCAGAGCTGACCCAGAGACTCTCTGTAGGGAGTGAATGTAATAGTGTAGTTGAGCCATATGCCATGGGCATCTCTGTGCACTGATGGAGAAGACTAATTTGGGAATGAGCTGGAAGAAGTCGTGTGTGTTTATGCAAAAACAATCTTGCTGTTCTGTTATAAAGAGCTCAAATGCTATATCCAGATTCTTAAGGGAAAGACAGAATAGCAAGACCAGAAGTTAGTAAAAGTAGTTCACTGGTTGAATCTGGACAATAAGTACTCAATTGAGACAGACTTGCAGAGCATGGCTGAGCAGCCCAAGGCTTGTAATGCCTACTCATGTTGCTGTTGAATATGTTCAAGTGCATTGGTAGTTCCAATTATTAGAATTAAAGAGAATACCATTATATTGTTGAGTTTCATATGACAGGGTACCAATTTATCTAGTTAAAGGGAGAAATAATTCATTGAACCTGTAAGTTAAAACTGTTAGTCTCAATTTAGCTTCACATCCAGATGGATCCACAGGAAATCAAATTGTATCCTCGTTCTTTATTTATTGTTTAACTGTGCTTTCCATGTTGGCTCCAGCCTTTCCAATCATGATGTAAATGAAGTTCCCACACATTTCTAATGTTATAATATATTCTAGATTCTCAGCAGCTCAATATGAAGAGCCAGTAAGTCCAGAGGGAATGTCAATAACTGATGTGAGTGGTTTCTCCTCCCTCTTCAAACTAAAGGTGAGGTGACCAAACCACACCACCAATTACATGTCATGAAAGTACTGAATTAGTGCTTTTCAAATATCATAATGCTGCTATCATAAGAAAATATGAATGCAGAAAGTGGAAAAATAATGTACTAATTCATTACAGAATTGAGCTACTATGGAAAACCAACAGAGTGGATTTTTCCACATTGAAATACTGGTGAACTACCACAAATGCCTCAAAGCTGTTGAACAGGCTTGTGAGAACAAAAACCTCAATGGATTTCTTTGGCCTCTAACACTAGCTCTATATCACTATGGCACAAGAGGGCCATTCACTCCTAGAACATTAAAAATCCTTATGCTTTCTTATTTGCAAAACATTTGTTCGCTTGTTTGTCATAAAAGATTGAAAATTATGCTAAGTGATTTACAAATTTTGGCCCATTTAATGATTAAATGAGGCCAAGAAGTGTGAATATTGATGGCTCTTCATCCATGAGGACACTTGGTTATAGAAGGTCAAATGGCGGGGCTTGTGGTGGTTCATGATCCCTGATGGTGAAACATAGACTAATATACAAATTTCTTTGACCATTTGGAAGGCGGAGAAAGCAAACTTGTTTTGCCTCCAACTGTAAAGCTCTCTGTGCAATTGCCATATAAAATAGTCTATTTCTTTGTCATCTAGTAGTTACTAGTCCTCACATGAATGTTTGAAGAGAACAGGGAGTAGATTCAGACTTCCAAGATGGCACAGTTTTAAAAGACTGACTTATTTATTTCATGTATGAGTTTTTTGCTTGCAAGTATTTATGTGCATCACATTCATGTCTTCTGGTTACAGAGGGCATTGAATCCCCTGAAACTGAAGTTACAGGCTTAAGGGTGCTGGGAACTGAACTTATGTCCTCTGCAAGAGCTGGGTCTTACGGTAGTTCTAGTTTCAGTGTTTTAAAGAACATCCTTACTGATGTATATAGTGACTACGCCAGTTCATACTCCATTCAGCAGTGAGTAGGCTTCCTTTCCCCAACATTCTTATTGGCATTTGTTGTGCATTGTTTTCTTAATGGTATCCATTCTGACTGGGGTGAGATGGGTTCCCAAAGCAGTTTTAATTCGCATTTCTCTGATGGCTAGGGATGTTGAACACTATTTACTGGTCATTTGTATTTGTTAGTTTGTTCATTTTGAGAACTTCTGTTTAGTTCATTAATCTATATGTTGACTGAAAGATCTGGGGAGAAGATGTGTAGTGTTTGCATTCTTCACATATTGTAGTTTGTTAACCTCTTGTCTCATCGGTAGCTGCCAATAAGTTTCTCTCACTCTGTAGCTGGCACACTACTCTGTTGATTGTTTTCTTTGCTGTGCAGAAATTTATCAATCCATGTATCCTCCTTTGTCAGTTCTTTGTGTGTGTGTGTATGTGGTATGTGTCTCTGTGCGTGAGTGTGTCTTTGTGTATGAGTATATGTATATGTGTGTGAGTGTGTGTGTGTGTGTGTGTGTGTGTGTGTGTGTATGTGTGTGTGGTGTATGACTATGTGTGTCTGTGGGAGTATGAAAGTATATATGTGAGTATATGTATGTGTGTGAGTCTCTGTGTATATAAGAGTGTCTGTGTGTGAGTGTGGTGTGTATATGTCTGTGTGTTATTAGAAAGAAGCCTTTTCAGATAGTTCTTGCCTCTGTTTCCTATGATATTTCTCCAAATGTTTTAATACTTCAAGTCTTTTTTTTTTTTTTTGGTTTTTCGAGACAGAGTTTCTCTGTGTAGCTTTGTGCCTTTCCTGGAACTCACTTTGGAGACCAGGCTGACCTTGAATTCACAGAGATCCACCTGCCTCTGCCTCTCAAGTGCTGGGATTAAAGACGTTCCCAACCACCACCCGGCCTAAATCAATCTCTCTCTCTCTCTCTCTCTCTCTCTCTCTCTCTCTCTCTCTCTCTCTTTCTCTCTCCCTTTTTAGATTTATTTATATACAGAAGAGGATGCCAGATCTCATTACAGATGTTTGTTAGCTACCATGTGGTTGCTGGGAATTGAACCTTTGGAAGAGCAGTCAGGGCTCTTAACCTCTGAGCCATCTCTCCAGCCTACTTCAAGTCTTAAGATCTCTGGCTATTTTGAATGGATCATTCTACAGGTAGCAAATATAGAGATAACTTTTGAATATTCAGTTTTCCAAGAACCACTTGCCAAAGAGTTGTTAATTTTAATCTATGATTGATTTTGGTGTTTTGTCAATAATTAAGTGGCTGTACCTCTGTGGGTTTATTTCTGGGCCATCTATTCTGTTCGGATGACTTACTGTCTGCTTCAGGGCCAGTGCTGTGTTCTCTTTGTCCCTGTGAGCTTGTAGCACAATTTAGGATCAGACACTGTGATGCTGCTAGCATTGTTCTTTCCTAGGATTGCTTTGGTTCTTTAGGGTCTTTTGTGTTTCTGTGTGAATTTTAGGATTGCCTTTTATAGTTCTGTGAAGAATGTTATAGGAATTTTTGTGAAAGTTACCCTGAATCTATATACTGCTTTTGGCAATACAGTCATTTTACACAATATTAATTCTGCCAGTCCATGAGCATAGAAGTTATTTTTTTCTATTTTCTAAGGCCTTCTTCCCCTTTTTTTGACTTAAGATTTTCATCTAAAAGGAACTTTAGTTCTTAACTTGGGTTAATTTCTAGGTTTAGAAGCAAAATGTGAATGTGATTTTTCCCCTAATTTCATTTTTGTCAAGTTGATTATTGGTATATAGAAAACCTACTCATTTTATATGTTGATTTTGTATACTGCTATTTTGCTGAAACTGATTATCATATCTAAAGATTTTTCTGGTTGAATTAAAAGTTCCAATTCTCCCACTTAGGAATTCAAATAAGTTTTTAATTGCTATTTTTGGTTTCTTAAAATTCTAAATAAAGCCATGCATTTATTCGTACTTCTGATAGTTATTTTAAGGATTAAATAAATATCATGTGAAAATTCTTTAGAATGGACACAAAATTTACTCACCAAAAATATAGTTTTATTATTGCTTAAAGCAGCTCCTACAATATAATTCAAGAACCTGACAAGTTAGAAAGGAGAATCTAGGTGTGCTGGTCAGTTAAGTATGTTAAGTATGTGTGTGTGTGTGTGTGTGTGTGTGTGTGAGAGAGAGAGAGAGAGAGAGAGAGAGAGAGAGAGAGAGAGAGAGAGAGAGAATAAGATTTTTAAAAGCATAGTTTGGAGAACTTGGTTTCGAATATGCGCATGATTGTAATTTACTCCCCAATCATCAAGAACATGTTTGCAGCAGTGAAATGACAGAACAAGGAGTCAGGTATTCACATCACACATCATCAATTCGGTAAACTAGTCTAACTTTTCAATTTTCTGAAACTTCAGTTTCCATAGTTGTTCATTTGGGATCATCTATGACCACTCATTTAATGCAGGCTCTCCTGAAGCTGTGTGATGGCTTATGATACATGATGTGTGCACAATGTGACTTAGAGTTTAGCTTACTTTCATGTGGTAGGGTTCTACTTGACTCTTGGGATCCTTGGTTATGTTCCTTCAGTTAACACTGTTTCTAAACATCTACTGTTTTCCAAGTAAGGAAGCTAAAACTCTAAAATTTTCTGACTTACTCTATTCTTCTTAGCTATCACATGGCTGAATTTTATCATCATATTCTTTCAAATACCAAAACACTTTCTGGAGATGCATTTGCTCTTTGCATAACAGAATGGTCTTGATAATCTTTTCTGAACCTTCTATAAGTTCCACACAAGATCTGTGATTGACTTAATATTGAGGTACCTCCAAAATTCATTAAAGCCAAATGCCCAATAAGGTGCTATTTCGATGAGTGGAGTTTGAGAGGTGTTTGGATTGTAAGTCCTCATGGTTGAGCCCATTCCCTAAGCTCCAACCAGTGTCTTCCCCTATTCTGATTGGAAGCTTATTCTTAAAACAAAAAGCCAGTATTCATTAAACCTACATCTGCTGAGCCACTGAGCATAGTATTTTCCAGCCTCTGGAACTTTAAGAAACAAACTCCAATTGTTTAACTGCTCCTGAGTTTATCATATGTTTGTCATAGAAGCTTGAACAGATTAAGACAATTTTATTTCCCAACTGCCAATGCCAACACTATTAATATCCCAGAAGCGGTAATGATCCAAATGGTAGGGTCACTTTTGGAGAGTTCCAATCTACTATAAAGTTCTTTAATGCTCTTAGCTCCTTTTATGTGTCTAACTTTTGGGTCATATAGCATGTGAGGAAGACTAGTGTTCTAACATGTGCACTAGGTATCTCTAGAGTCTTAAGACATCTGGCCCCATCATCAGGTGAAGTACAAGATGTGATCGTGGATCTTTAGAAATTATTTTCAGCATGAGTCAGAAATACCCCTCCCCCAAATTCTACTATGGCATTTCCTCCCTCAATCTTCAGTATGTTTTTCTCTGTTACAGTTGCCCTACCAAGGACTCTAATACACTTGCCACTGTTGGTTCATTATACCAATTAATATGGTATTGTTATATGATGCACAGGTATGAGGTTCTATAGTATATTTTAGCAGTCTCTCTTCCTTCAGTTTACTGCTAGATAGAATATTTTAATGTGTTCAGGTAAGTGTGGGGTAAGACTGAAATGTATACTGTTGTTTCTTTTCTGTGAGTGCTGCTTTTCATCTGTGCATTTAATAGATATAGAAAAATAGAAATTAATGACAGTGCCAGATGTGAAAATTGTCTGTGTCATAGTTTGCTTTCTCTCAGTGTAATAAGCACCACAACAAAAGATAATTTGGCTTACTCATTTGATATTTAATCACAGCCCATCATGAAGGGAAGTCGGGGCAGAAACTAGAGGGAGGCATCTGTATGCAAAGAGTAAAACAGAGGTCATGGAGGAGGGCTGCTTACTGGCTTTTGCTCATGGCTTGCTCAGCCTTCTTATACAATCCAAGACCACTTGCCCAATGGTGGCATCACCCCCCAGTGGGCTGCCATTTCAACCAACCATTAATCAAAGAAATTCCCTACAGGCTTACCTATAGGCAATCTGATAAAGGCACTTTCTTAATTAAGGTTCCTCTTTTTAAATAACTTTAGGTTGTGTCAAGTTGACAGAAATTAACCAGGGTATACTGAAATCCAGGAAGGAAGGGAGGGAGGGAGGGAAAAGAGGAAGGACTTTTATTGTCTAGCTACATCCAGTGTTCCTGATTATGCAATTTGATTTCTATTGCTAGTAAAGCACATACCATATGCTTTGGAATACTATGCTATTTTCAGTCTTCATAGATCTATCCTGACTTCTCATCATGATCATTATGCCAACTTGGATTCTGAGCATCAATTCCAGACACTTGCATTTCCTATTTAGGACCCTATAATTCCTAATGCTACAAAGAAACTGATTATGTAGCACCTCTGGTGTAGAACCTGACCCTCCTAGGGCAACCCACCCAACATCTCTATGATAGTGAATCCATGTCACTAATGAACTATTTACTGATTTGGCAGACAACAACTTCTTTGAGTTCTCTCATGAGTTCTCACGTGGTGGAGGCTTTTGAGCTCTTCTTCACCAATGGGCATTGTGGGACTTCTACATTATTTGATGTATGTCTTAACTTTCCCCAAATTCTCAAGAGCATATGAGTACTGCCCTCCTGCAACCTCAATGAAAGCAAATGCAGAGCTGATGAGAACTCTCATATCTAACATGGCATTTGGAATCCTGAAAGTCTGGTTCCAAACTCTTTGAACTTGTGTCCAAGAACTACAAGGAATATGCTCAAGTATTACGATATTTACTTTGCCTTTACCAATTTTAATTAATGATCACATTGTCATTCTGGTGGGCTGAGAAATAGAAATCATACCAAAGCTACAGAAAGGGCACTTGTGTCATCATTGCTTCCTGAATTTATATGTGTGGGGGATATAAATAGCTGGAATAGCATTCATAAGCCCAGATAATGTAGGCATGATTTGTCAATGTAGAATTATTGGGTTATTTCAGATTATATGTGAACATGTTCTCCATCCTTTTCAAAGAACAATTTTCACCATGAGTTTTCTAACAAGAGCTGCCATTTTGGCAGCCTGAAATGGATCTTGCTTGGAGATAGCAATTGGACAGCAGATATCCCACCATGCAGAAGGTTCCTGATGCTTGTCAGCACACCCGTTTTAAAGTATGTGCATCTTTCACCACCCAGATGGTAAGTGGCATGTGGACTTTTGTTGCTCCATACACCAGGGATTGTCTCTTCTACTCAAACTGTGAAGTCCTTTCAGAATTCAGCAGCATTACTCATCTTGATTATGCCACCAGTCTCTTTGATGGGAGGCTCACCTGCTCCCCTTAAGAATGAGGATTCAATTGAAGGTTTAACTTCCAACATTTAAGGCACTTAAGGTGCCAGGTCTGATTTATTTACAGCTTTTGATCGATGTCTACTTTCTGCATGGAACATACACTTGGGATCTGGACTGTCTCTCCTCGTTCCTTCACTATCCCCACACACAAGTGAGTTGACCATGCTTCCCAAAAATTACCCCATGCTATAGCCATTCCTTGGTACCTAATCAAAGTAAGAGGTCTGTCTCTGTATAATTTGGGAGTTTAATATTTAACTGGAGTGCCATTGACCAGTATATACATGAAAACAATGTAAAATCTGGACACACTATGAAAAGCATGCATAAGTATTTACCATTGATTTTTAAGATGTGTAAAAACCTTATTTAAACTTGGCATAAATGAGGAGCTAGGCTCTGTCCTCATTGCTTCAAATAAAACAATCAAACTTAACTTGATTTGAGCCCACCAAAACCATAGTGGTTGATGGGGGTGGTTAGAAAATTCTTCTCACCTTTGAACAACATTGGTTATATACTGGTACTATTTTGCTCTTGCCTGCCTTATCTTTTTTAAATAAAATCTTCTTAAAGAGAAATCTGGTGCTTTGTGGTAGGGAAGAATGGGGCAAGGGTAACACTATGTCTCCCTGGCGCTTGTCATCTCACCTACCTGGCTACAAACTTCTGTATATCTGAAACAATCATTAAGGCTCTTTGCATTTCCAAAAATCTATTTTACATGATACTGATTGTGTTTTATGTTTTATGATTAAGCTCTAAAAAAGTTATGAAAATTCCTCTATGAGTAAATAGACAATCATAATAATGACAGAAACAAAAATTAGAATCCACAACTTCATTTTTCCCCTATATCAAGTCTGTAGTTATTCCAGAATTGTCTACAGGTATCTGATTTTATGGGAGTGCCATATTTAAACATTCATTATCAGCTCATGCAATCAGGCTTAAGTGCACCTAAGTACACCATCTGTCTTTTTCTTTCTTATATATTCCTCTGTAGTCACACGTGGAGATCTGCTATTCTAGAAGTGTCTGGCGCCCATTTAGCTGCACTAGCTACCCTGCAATCAGCAAAGGATGCATTCTCTTCCAAGCCCTGATTTGTCAGGATTCAAAAGCACCAACCTTTAAAATGGCTCTGCCCTTAAATGCAATGCATTTGCACCTTTCTACACAGGTGTGTGTGTGTGTGTGTGTGTGTGTGTGTGTGTGTGTGAGTGTGTGCGTGTTTTCCAAAGCTCCAAAGGCAAAGTCTGTCTTAGAGGGATCATTTCAAAACCTGATTCTCTTTTTCAAAAGCCAAAGCCTGATAAAATGTTTTGCAACTGCAAAAGGATTCTGGTCAAGCAGCACAGCCATGAAAACCATTTCCAGGCTCCTGTACAGGAAGAGAATGACAGTAAGGCTGCCTTCTGTTCCATCACCACAGTCCCAGGAGCAGAAGCCTGGGCCTTTTGATTGGGTTCTTACAACCCTGTTATTCAAGCCATGGGCCTGATTTTGGCCCAAAGAGGCAGAAGTTCACTCTCTGCAAAGCAAAGCAGAACAAACCTTTTCAACACATCAGTGATGACTTGACGGCAGAGAGACCCAACTGTACAGAGCGCCCAGGCTCAGTGGCAGGTCTTGCATTTTGGCAGTCAAAAGCATAAAAATGAATAGGACAGGGGGCTGGAGATGAGGCTGCATGAAGATAAAATACGATCTTGAGGATGTGTTCTGGAGTAATCTATCGCATGCCATGGAAATAAAACTCCCCCAAAGGATACTGACTGTCAACACTCACCTTCATTTCTATCTTTGGTCTCTTGGGACAGAAATAATTCTTGTGAAGCAGGGGAATTAGGCTTTGAATTCAATCATCCTTCTCTTTAAATCTCACTTCTGTCTTATGTTACTTGTACAGTTAGGATAAAGTTGTTTAACCCTTGTTAGTTTTGGTTGCATCATGGGTTCTATGAGAATTATAATACCCATCTCTTTAGTTGTTAGGAAGATTAACAAAAGAAAGAACAATGTGCTGAGTGTATGATTAGCTCTACCTGAGTGAGACAAGAAACACACACACACACACACACACACACACACACACACACACACACACACACCTATATCACTTATTATGTTTAAGGGCATATTCAAATAGTTATCATATATTACTTTAATTATTTCTCTAAATAAATAAGATCAAGGTGTCAGATATCATGAAAATTTCTATCTATAGATGAGGGATTTGCATAGGGTAAGTCACTGAAATATATACAGTTCTCAGTAAGATTGAGGTTTTAACCCAGGCAATCTCTTAATCCATATTATTTCATATACCACTCTATACTGCTTTAAAGGAGGCTAAGCAATCCAGACAGCTGGCTCTCCATCTTGTCCAATACACAAGTATGCTTTAAAAAATGTCATTGAGTATGTCTAGTCACCCACAGCCATTTGGGGATCACAGCACATCTCCTGTCATAACTGATTTAACTATCTGGATGGCCTGACTTAAAAACTGCCCACCCAGAAAGGTCAACAAATGATAATTTCACATAAAGGAAATCATAGAAAGTGGGTTTTTCGAGATTTGGATAAATAAATGTAGAGAAAAAATCCTTAAACAATAACATAATTAGCTTAAACAAGGGATAACTTCCCTTCCAAGAGGCTTACATTGCTGGATTAAAAAGCCCAGAGCTTGGTGTTATATATTTCCTCCAAAGGTGTTGATTTGGAATGCCCCAGAGACATCCTCAATAATACAGACTATTGTCACTGTTCTTGGTTGTCCATCAGAGCTTCATGACATGACCCTCTTGCTGAAGATACTACAGGCTTGAGTCATAGGACATGGAGAACACAAGTTGGTACTGATCAGGAAGCTACCTCCCTATAAGCTAGCTCTAATAGTAGAGACAGGTGCTGTGTAGGCCACTAGGTGACCAAGTCATCAATAGCCTTACCCAGCTGTGAACTCTGTGAACTGTTTAGTAATGGTTGGCATGGCAAAATATTCCCATGAGTGCAATAGTGGCATGGATGTCATGGTGGATGGAAAGTAACTATTTTTACTTGGATTTAAGGCCTGCTCTGCAGAAGGAAACACATGGTGGTACAAGAACAAAAGTTGGTGGTTTTCCCAGGTCCCAGAGGTGAGACTTAGAACTCCTAAGACAAGCTTCTTGATGCAGTGGTTAACAAAGAAACTCATAAGAGATCAAGGTGTAGAGAATAAGTGTCCGTGAAGCATTCATCCACGGTAGATATCTTTGTTAACCCCCTATACACACAGGCTCAGGGACCATCATGGATAAGGGAATAAAGAGGTTCTAAGAGCAAGAAGAGGACCAGACTGAAACAGTGTCTTCTGGTTGTAATAGGACCACTGTGGTCATGAAACCATAGCACGTATAAATTAAAGCCAGTCAGTATTCTAGCATGGAGATGAGAGGGTCTCAGAATCTCCCACACTTAACTTAGGAGCTATTGACAGCTTCTGGGAATGGAGAGCCGTTTTTCTTTAAAGTTGCTACCTCTTACAAATTGAGTACTCTCCAGTAGATAGCTTCACTCCCATGAGTATATGGGAAACACAAACTGGATACTAAGGATTATTTTTAAAAAGGAGAGGGGAGACAAGAAATGATGTGGTAGAGAGGGAGTGGTGGGTCTGGGTGGATTTGGGGGGAAAAATTTGAGGTGAATGCAATTCAAATACAAATTGGTAACAGTATTGTTAGATTTATTATGCACCAAATTCACTACTATGCTTTGATTGACAAAAAAGTATGATCTTTTCTCCTATGATATGATTTTTTCACACATATGCACAAATCTTGGAAATGGAATTATTTCAAGCACTAGAAGTACACTAAGGTTGGTGGAATAAAGCCGTTAATAGAATAAAGTCTGTGAGTTGTCTAGCCATGTCTGTCCCTTGCTTAAATCCTGTTGAAAGTATTTATGTGAAAGTTTCAGTTCTTCTGTCCCTGGTGAGCTTCTTTTCATGTGTTTATTAATGATTTGTATATACCCCAGAACTGACCTGTGTTCCTCCTCTCCTTTGGAATCCCCAATACGGACAAGTTCCAACAGACATCTTATGGAATTTAACAATAGGAAAGATAGATAATGGGATTGGGAGAAAAGGAACCAGGAAAAGAAAGAACAGTCTCTCAGACCCAGTTTCTAGCAGTGTCTCTGTCCTTAACATCTCTGTCACTAACCCAGTGCTGGCCCCCTTGTCTCCTGCTCTGTTGCCCTCTTAAGGTCCATGCCATCTTTCAGGCCATCAGTACCACAAGCACTATTATTAATCTTGTCAAAGGCCGCATTTTCAAGTCCTCTTTCCTGAGGATACTCTAACAAAGAAAAATTAGACTAAATTTAATCCTTCCTAGGGTACAGTAGAGTCTGAAGGATAAGTGCAAAGTTGTTTTGCCCATGCAGTAGCTATTGAATACTTATAGCATTTCTACTTGAAACTGAGAGACTCCAGAAGTGTAAAGTAAGTACTAGATCCCAAAGGCTTAGTGCAAATGAACAAATTAAAAATTTCAACCTATTTTATTTTAATTACTTGCTAAATATATTATAAAATTAAACATATATATATATATATATATATATATATATATATATGACATTATTGTTAATTTCATGTATTCCCTGTTTCCTTTCATAATCTAGTGTGGTTGCTCTAGTCATTATTAATGAATTATCATTTCATTCACTCATTCAAAATTTTAGCAATTAAAATTATTTATATGGTTCATATTATATTGATGGTAGGTAGCACTGATGCAGAAGTTGTACACAATCATCATTTACATTTTCTCAAGATATAGGAATTAATGTTAATGTGGGTATTTTGAAAGTACATGAAATACATGCCAAAATAATTATACTGTGGGCTAGTTGTGAAGCACAGCTATAGAGCGTTTATCTAGCATGTGTGAAGCTTTGAGTTTAGTCTTCAATAGGATAACAAACTTGTAAGGGTCCTTATGATGTAGAGCAATCTCAAATTGTGATGTAGTATATGAAAGTCAAAATGATGAGACTGAGTCAGCAGAACTTAAAGAAAGAAAGGTGTGTAGGACACGTAGAGGGTCAGGAGCTCAAGCTGTGTGGAGAGGTGAGAGAATAAAGCCAAGCTGGCGCAAGGAAAGCATGTGACAAAACTGACTCCTGCCCAGAGAGCAAAGGTCCTCGCTACAGTTCTTAAGGGTGCCTTCCCTAGCATGGCTGCTCTTCCTGAGGTGACACATACCAGCTGCACTAAAGTCTCCAGATTCCCAGAGCCACCCTTTGCTTTCCAAAGTACCTTGCTCCTGCTGTACATGTAAGAGTGATCACATTTCAGCTTACATCTGACGGGGTAAAACACCAAATATGCTAGAAGAAGCACATAGCCACTGTTAAATGATAACTGAACTAGGGGGTGGGGGGAGAAAATCACATAGGAGAAATATCTCTAAAAGAAGTAAAATAGGTTGATGACCCAGAAGGATTTGTAAGTGAAGATGTTGAGTCTTCAGGGAGGCACAGTTAAGCAGAGACATGGTGGGGTGGGGGTGGGGGTGGAGGACTTATTATGCCAGGATCCATTATTTGGGAGAGAACAGAGGACATTTCAGGCAGCTTGTTTCTAGGTCCTGATTCACCTGAAATTCACCAAAGTTAAATGTGCCCAGTGAAATAGGTAATATGCCCCACCCAGGAAGCCAAAGCACCATAAGCTTTTTTTTTTGGGGGGGGGGGGGATGGAGAGGCGGTAGGAATTTAATAAGGTTCCTTTTTCTAACTAACCAAATAGCCCCTAGAAGTTTACTAGAAGTTTCCCTATGTGCAGAATTTAGAATTATATCTTGACTCTTGGCTGTTCAGTTCTTCTTACGTAAAACCAATCCTCTCATCTAAGATGAAGCCTGGTGGGACAGCCTCCAAGGAAAGGAGTGTGTGCACTACTACAGGGAAGAACTCTAGAATGGATCTCAGACCAGGGACAGAGGGCTCGGTTAAAAGGTATACTATTAAGAATCACACACATAAACACACACACACACACACACACACACGCACATAAACACACACACACATGCACACACACACACACACATGCACACATACACACACACACGCACACACACATAAACACACACACATACACACACACACACACATGCACGCACATGCACACACACATAAACACACACACACATAAACACACACACATAAACACACATGCACACACACATACACACACACACATAAACACACATGCACACATGCACACAAACACAGATACACACACACATGCACACACATGCACACACACATACACACACATAAACACACATGCACACACACAAACACACACATACACACACACATAAACACACACACACATAAACACACATACACACACACGCACATGCACACACACACACACACACGAACGCATGCACGCACACACACAAGCACACACACACTTCTGCCATGTGGTGGCACGGTGAAAGAAAGAGAACCCCTCTCACCTATGATATCTGAGACAGAGGAGAGAGCTGGGTGACTGGCTGCAGCACACAAGATAGCAAATTCTGCATCCTGTCTGGGCAGCACACTAAAGGTTACCCTGGTGAGTCAGCCCTGAGAGCATGAGAGCAGTAGAGCTGACCTTGCCCCCCCCCCTTTGTATATACCCTAGGGGAGAGGGTCCTGCATCTCACCTAGGCAAAACAGTAGAGCTGGCCCTGGTAATATGAGTGTGGATGACCAGATGTGAGGACCTGATAGTAGAACTGGCTTGGCTTGCACCTTGCAGCAGGCTGCACTGGGTGAGCTAGCTGCTCCCCCAGGTAGTGACAATGAGGGAAAGCTGGCTACCATCCAAGCCCAGAACCAGGGCTGTGAGTTGGCCCACCCCAAAATCCACCTCATCTATGAACTGTTAGAACATGTAAAGGGGGCCAAGGTACAAAGGAGATCCAAAATAGCAGGGTCTCCATGACTCAAGACAACAACAGGATATCCAAGAGGAGCCCCAGAGATAGCCCATTATCTGTGGTGTAGCAGAAGCCAGAGGCCTCAAGCCTGACCAAAGGCTCTTGGCAATGAATACTTGCAAGTAAAGGTGTATACCTGAATTTTCCTGTGTCCCACCCAGTCCACAGCTGCTCAGACCCAAGTAAACACACAGAGACTTATGTTAATTAAAACATTTAAACTCAGCCCATTTTTGTTAATCTATATGTTGCCACATGTCCCATGGCTTTACCTGTGTGCCATTACATGCTGCTTCCTGGAAAATGGGCTGGTGTCTCCTCCTGAGTCAGCCTTCCTCTCCCAGAATTCTCCTTCTCTGCTTATCCAGCTTATACTTCCTTCCTGGCTACTGTCAATCAGCATTTTATTTATCAACTAGTCAGAACAACACATTCACTGCATACAAAACATCCCACAGCACCTTTTAGCCAAGCATTTAATGGCTGAGATATCTCTCCAGCCCTTCTTTTTTTGAAGTTAAGATACATGAACTAAAGGGTATACTGTGTGAACAATGAACTCAATGGGCCACACTACATCTTCCATGGCAAGATTCTTCTCTTTTCTGCTTTTGTTTTTGTGTTTGGTTTGGTTTTTGGTTTTTCCTTTAAATTTGGTTTTGTGCAGGGAGCTTTCATGGGCAGAGGGCAGATGTGGAAAGTATATGGAGATAAGTGGAATCAGAATGCATGATGTGAATTCCACAAAGAATCAATGAAAGTTAAAAGAAAAAAAAAGAACCGGAAGTCTTGAATCCATATGCCCCTTTCTCCCCTACCAACATGTTCCTTACTGAGAGATTTCCCATAAACACCTCTGTTAAATAAAGCCACTGTTAATTTTTCTTCAAATTTTATTTATTAGAATGTTGTAAAGATCATGTAAGTTATGAAATGTGAAATTACTATGCAAACTCAAAAGTTTTGCATGAATATACAAAATGTTCTCAGAGAAAGTAACATGGAGCACCACCCACAAAGAGGCTGTGTGCTGAATACCAGAGAAATAACTGGGGCTGGGATTATAGAGCTCTGTTCCTCTGATTTATTTGGATTCCCCATGATTTGCTCCCAGTGTGATGACAAAAGACCAGCATTGTCTGATAACGGTCATTCATTCTTCTTTCCCTTAGGTGAAAACCAGTAAGTCACAACTCTGTGCAAGGTCTTCATCTGTAATGAAATAGCAGCTACTTAAGATATAATAAAATAAACCATTTCCATGTACCAAAATAGAATCAGGGCTACCCTATCTGTTAAGTATCTTATCTCCAATTTATGCAGTTGCCTGATACCCTCAAACCCTCAAGTTAGCATCTTTAGTTAGGAGTATTTATTGTATTGAGTATATCAAATAGAGTCCAATCTTGGAGTAACCAATTATTTATAATTATTTCCATGATGAGGGTTTTTCTCTTCAGGTGGCCAATTACTTCCCATCAAATTATCACTGAAAACCATTATTTTCATTTCCATCTGTAGACATCTCAAGACTTTATTTTCCATTTGGTACAAGCAAATGCAAAGGAAGTAATAACAAGCAAGCAATTATGACTGTGATCTTATCTATCTGGACTGATTAAAAACCTTTCTTCCAATCACCTGAACATTTTACTAGTGTGGAGTTTATTAAAATCCAGGTTCAAGTTTACAGGCTGCTTTTTAATAAGGATTTTATTTATTTCATCCCCCTACACACCCACCTATGATAGCAAGGGACACAGAGCAGAGCAGCTAAAGGAAAGAAAACATAATTACCAAAAAGACCCAGAATTCACTAAACATTGGCTTTGCCTTTGTGATTTTTGTTAAAAACTCACTCTCCATTTATCAAAACTTCTTCTCTGGTGAATTAGAATGAGTTACAGTGTTTTTAATTCATACTAATGCTTGGAAATCCAGTACAGATTATTGAATTCAGAGAGTTAGCAAGTAAGAGGGTTAAAAAAATAAAAGACAAACAGCAGGAGCCACTATATAGCAGAAGTATCTATTTCTTCATTTGTTTTCATAATTGTAAGTTAGCTTGTAATTAATTAGGCTAATATATCATTGATAGTAATACAAATTATGTTCCAGGATCTTCCCACAATGAAATATTAGTTAAAAATTAAGTGCAAGTTTCTTGTACAGTGAGTAAAAATAAAATAATGCCAGAATATCAAATTAGGCTTAGGTTGATATTAAAGTCAATACATTTCCACTTAATACAATATTCTCTCCCTGTTTTGAATCAGTTCTTGCAATGAATACATTTTTTTCAATTCTCACCCAAGAACACTGACCAGTATCCAAGAAAGAATTAATTACTCACTGTAGAACATTCAGTGTGCTTCATAGAACCAGAACTGGAGTCACATATAGAATCATCACTTTGTGTTTCCAGTGTCAGGCATCTTTGCATGAAGATCAACCACCCTACCCCCTACATCACCTCTTAGGAGAACCAAAGAACTTGGTGGAGACATGCAAAAATACAATAATATTTTAATACCAAGCCATCTACATCACCTTCTTCTGTGATAGTGATGCAGCTCAGAGTCAGAGAAAATAAAATTCCATGGAGAAAGACCCACTTCATGCTCTTTTCAATAGAGCTCCTTAAATTTTGTAATGGACTTTGACTGTGTTTTCTACTAATATTTTGCTCACACAACTTAGCAATAAAAGTTTATTGGCAAATGGAATCACTCTACAAAGGTCCCTTCAGTGACCAAATATCTGTACTATGCCATGAATTACAGGTACCAGGGCTAGAGGCCGTGGATCTTTCCTTGAAAGAATTCACAGTTTTGAAGGAAAGGAAAAAAATATGCAAGTCTGGCTGTTTCTGTGATGAGACTGCTATGAATGCATGAGATGGCTAGGTCATAAAAGAGCTCTCGGCAGAATGTTTATGCTGATATATTGGAAGGATGATGAATAAAGAGTGAGGACAAGAAGACTTGAATGGAGAGTCACAGCTGTTTGTAGACAAGGGATAGGTAGATAGGAAGACATCCACAACAGACTTTGTATACCAGAGCAGATGCTAAAAGTTCACTTGTTTCAGTGGGAACAGCATCAAAGCTGGGCTAGAGTGACAGGCTTAGAGGAGCTTAATGGAGAGATTTACTATTGTGAGTCCCATGATGCTCACAGCTGGGATAGGGCGGGGCTGTCCTTACTGGGAATATACTTTTTCCCTAGTGGATAGCAGGATTCATGAAAAACTACCTTCCTATGCAGTTTTAGTGTAGAACCTGAGATAATTTCATCCTGAGCTCAATCTGTGGGCT